>NW_020201780.1:48041-49148 GCF_001531365.2 Cynara cardunculus var. scolymus
GGTAGGGAGTACTCTAATTCTAAAACCTTGACTAAGTTTCTAGAATGTCTTTCTGAGTCTTGGGATACCTTTTCCATGTGTCTCAAGTTGTCAAACGACATGTCCACTCTTTCTCTTTCTAGTTTATATGGGATTCTGCTTAACTATGAGCAATCTCGTCAACTAAAAAKAAATCTTGTAAAAGAATCCAGGGAAATGAAAAGCTCTTCTTTAGCTTTGATCTCTGAAGCTCCTTTAGTTGAAACTTCTACTCCTTTTGTTTCATCTCTACCTCCCGTGGTCATTACGAAGATGGACTCTTCTGAGGACATTGCATAATCTGCTCTCTTAGATTTTGATGAGTCCCTGGCACTCCTAACCAAGTCATTTAGGAGGTTTGCCAATAAGAGTAAATTCCGCAGATCTCCTCAGCTGTCCCTAAGGGAAAAGCCAACGTCTGAAAGAATAGACAAGGCTTCAGCTGTCTGCTACAATTGTCACCGTCAAGGTCACTTTGCAGGTGAATGCAGATCTAAGAGGACTGTGACGCCATCTTCCAAAACTACTTCATCCTCCAGGACTATAGATGAGAAATATTCTAAACTGAAGGAAAAGTACAAAAAGATGAAGAAAAACCAGCAAAAGTCCAAAGGCCTTATTGCTGAAGAGCATGATTGGGCTGAATCATCTGAAGAATCATCTTCTGATGAAGAAGATAAAGCCTACGTCTGCATGATGGCTATAAATGCTGACGAAGAAACTTCTGAAGCATCCACCTCCTCAGAGCCATCTTCTTCCTCTACCCAGGTATGTTTCCTGAATGAATCTTCTTCCTCTAGTCTTTCTGCACTGGATACTCTGACTGTTGACCTTTACAATGCCCTTAATGGCAAATCAAAAGCTGAGTTGCTTAATATTGATCTTCAAGAGAAATTGAAAATTTGCCATTTTAAGATCAAAGAACTTAACTCTGTTGAGGAAAATCTTAAAGATCAGGTTATTGTAAACCAAACCATCAYTRTTGAAHRTGAAAAGGCTATTGCTGAGCGTGAGCGAGCTATCGCTGAACTCAAGGCTGAGAAAGCTACCATAGAAGGGTGGTGTAAAGCTTCCTATAAAGCCTCTGAG
>NW_020201781.1:0-7113 GCF_001531365.2 Cynara cardunculus var. scolymus
AAAACCTCAGAAGGTGCCAAAACTTTTGAAGTATCTTGATCTCAGAGGTCAACTCATCAGAACCTCTGGCGCTTCTATCAGAGGCTCTGTGGGTCTGAACTGAGCAAGTACTCATCTATCTAAGGATTTTCAAACCGTTTAGGTAAATAAAGGTGTAACATGTTAGAACGCCCCACACATATCATAGAGGCTCTGTTACCCTTAGGCCAGAATCTGCCACGGTGGGGAGGGTATCTGCATTCTTTGGAAAAATGACCGAGTTTTCTGCACCTGAAGCATTGGAGGTCATTTTTCCTTCTATCCTTGTCCTCTTTCCTCTCGTCTCTTTTGTCTTCTCTTCTTTTTCCCTCTCTTCTCTTCCATCTCTTCTATCTTGCCTCTGATGAAATTTGGATGGCTTCCTTTCAGAGGATGACTGGTATCTTTCCCTCTTGAACTATTTTTGTTCATAGGGTTTCTTGATGAACTTTTTCTGGAACTGCTTTGTAATCAAGGCCAAAGATTTGTCAAAAGCTTTAATTTCATCATCTGATTCAGAAGTTTATTCTTCAGATTCTGATTCTACCACCAATGCTTTCTTGCCTCTCTTCTTATGTTATCTAGTAGGGGTCCTTGATATTTCCTTTTCATCGGCAGCAAGAGTGAGAGGTCCACCGATGGATGCCTTCTTCTTCATTATGTCGTTCTCTTGTGCTGCAAGCGTTCCATGCAGATCATGAAGTGACCAGCCATCTAGGTCCTGGTTTGCTTGAAGGGACATAGACAGCTGAGTCCATTCATCGCCAAGACTTTTTAGGAACAAAACATTGTTTTCTTCCTTAGTTCTGGATATATCGTTTCGACGACATTGATTGATCAATATGTTGAAACGATCGTATGTCTTTTGTATCGGTTCATCAGGAAGGGCCTTGAAATTTGTGTATTCATTGAGACATTGTGCTCTACGATTTTTCTTCGTTTTTGCCCCTCCTTCCAGTTGGCTTGCCAATTCATCCCATAGTTCCTTGGCTGTGGAACATGCATCGAGGGATTGGAAGATTTCATTGGGTAAGGCCATGATTATCAATCGTTTGACCTTCTTGTCTGTCCCTACCCTTTCTATGTCATTTCATCCCAATTCTTCTCATCCTTGGGCATATAGTAGGCAGGAATTTCTGTTGTGGTGTTTGTTCCTGGAACTCTTGGAACAAGAGTTTATGGAATGTAAGGACCCTCCATTACAGATCGCAGGAGGTTCCTGTTCATTCCTTCCAGGAAATTCACCATTCTTATCTTCCATTGCGGGTACTCTTCTCGTTGAAGAGTTGGAGGCTTGGTGAGGGAACCAACACTGTATGTAGAATTCTAGTTGGCCATTGAGAATTTTTAAGAAGAGAGAGATTTTATGTTTTGATGAGAGAAACGAAAATTGAGAGATTTTGGATGATCGTTTTGATTGGAAAAGCAATCAATTTGCTCTGATATCAATTGTTGACCCCAAATCTCTCAATAACACTAATAATCTAGTTAAAAATAACCAAATTATAGTATTGTAACGGAGAAAGTGATGAACACTCAAGAATGAATTATAAACAATAAAGAACAGTCTTGAGCGTCAAAGGTTTCACATTTTTGATAATAAAAATGTAAAAAGAGACATTTAGTACAATAGGCCTAATCACCTATTTATACTAGAAAGCTATTTAGAATATAACTATCCAACGAGACTTTTTAGCTAATCTTCTATTAACAGATAATGTTTATCTAAACTATTGATAAGCTTTAATATTAAGATAAACTTGAAGTGTAGCTGTCGACTTGTCATCTCCAGCTGTCTTCCATGGTATGATGAAATCATCCTTATCTTTAAGTCTTCATCGTATGCTTCTGGATGAATTGCTGAAGAATTCTCTAAGTATGGTTGACCAGAGGGGAGATGAAGATGCTATTTCCATCGCATCCCTGGTCCCAGACTTAGCCAATTCTGCCTTGATGTCTTCATCGGTCTTCTAGTTGTTCCTCACTTATTGTTTTTCATTACTTTTTCACTTTATTAATTTTGGGATTTAACAAAGAGAGATGTACCATGGGATAAGGGTGGCATATCAAGGAGAGGTGTACCTTTGGATATAAGGGTTTGTATGTGTGTTATGTGATATAACTCTCACTCTTATATCCTTTAATATTACCGTGGTCTGGAATCTTTATTTCTTTGTGATTTAAAGATTTAGGATCAGGGTTCTTATTGGAAATCATAGTCTGGATGTTATTGAGAAGAAAATACCAGGTTTACCCTGAGACTTTGAATAAACCTTGTTTAATTAAAAAGGTTTAAAAATGGCAATATGATTACCTGGTTAGTGCAAACCTGTTTGGGTTTGATGTCTTGTTTGCAAGCAGAGAATTTGGCTTGAAAAGTGAAAGGTATTGGTATTATGTTCTTACTTGTTCATATATTTGTTATATATAAGAGTTATTTTACATAAAAGTTTTGGTGATTATCACCCTGCAATAACATAAAAAAGGAACTCACTAGACCTGTCGGTCTAACCCTCGTTTTGTGATTTTAATTATGTGTTGCAGGAGGTGCAAACGGTAAGGGGAATGGAAAATTTTGATAATTCCCTATGTATATATATGTACATGAAGATTTGCTGATGATATATATAGTTTTCGTACATGAAACTTGATCAGTAAAAGAATAGTATTTTGAAATTTTGGACCATGTATTCAGTACTGGTAGATTCTTGTACTAAGGGACCTATGTGGTGTATAAACATGTATCTCTTGTGTATGAAATATATGTTACATGCAATGTGTGGAATAGGGTGTTACAAAATGCTGTTTTCGACACATCTTTATCCCGAATCTTTAATTGATGGTAACCGGATCGTAAATTAATTTTCGAAAAATAAATAGCGCCAACCAATTGATAAAACAAATCATCAATTCTTGGAAGAGGATACTTATTTTTGATTGTTAACTTATTCAGCTCCTGGTAATCAATGCACATTGTCATTGACCTGTCCTTCTTCATTACAGATATCACCATTCACCCATGGAGATGTACTTGGTCGGACAAAACCTTTATCCAACAATTCTTTCAATTGTGACATTAACTCCTTTAATTTAGAAGGAGCTAATCTATATGGTGCACGTGCAACTGGTGCTGCTCCAGGAAGTAATTCAATCTGAAATTCTATCGATTGATCCGGGGGTAGACTTATCAAGTCTTCTGAAAATACTTCTGGAAATTCTCTTACGACTGGGATATCCTCCATCTTTTCCTTTTCTTTCTTTATGTCAAAGGCGTAGGCAAGAAAACTAGCACGTCTTTTCTATACATACTTCCGAGCCTTTAAAACCGAAATAAGACTGGAGTAACGATCCCGCTGATCTCCATAAATTATGGCCTTTCCTTTTTCCGGTAGGTCTATATGGATCATCTTTTCATCACAGATTATGTTAGCTTGATTTTTAGCTAACCAATCTATGGCTATAATTATATCAAACTCTCTTAAAGGCAAAGGAAATAAATGTATAGGCACCTCACACCTTTCTATACTTATAGAACATTCATCTATCATTTCCTTAACCGAATACTTCCCTATCGTTTGTTGTCTCCATGATTAAAACCTCATTTAACTATTTAGATTCTAAATCCGCACAGTTAACAAATGTTGGCAACACAAAAGAATGATTTGCACCAGAGTCAAATAAAACTTTGGCACATACTGAATTAATATGGATTGTACCTGTCACCACTTCAGGGTGTTCTTCTGCCTCGCCTCTCGTCATTTGAAAAGCTCGCTTTTTAGTAATTGACTCACCATGTCTCATTTCTCCACGACCACTTGGAGTAGTACGATTAACTGCTGGCCAACGGCCAGGTGGAACATAACAAGATCCACGGCCCCCAGAGTATCCTGATCCTCGGCCCCCAGCAAAACCAGACCCTCGTCCCTTAGCTTGCTGACATTCGGCGTTTACGTGCTGAGAGGAACTGCAGGAATAACATCTTTGCACCAGTCAGCAATCCCGAGCTATATGACCTGATTCCTGAAATTTAAAACATACTCGCTACTCGGTATTGTAGTTTCCCTGATGTACTTTATGACATCGTGTACACACCTTATCAGTAAATCTTGGGACTGGTCGGTTCAGATTTTCCTTAAACCTTGGTCACCGAAAGTAAGCCATTATTGTTTCTCCATTTCTTTTATCTCCAACCCTTTCTTGGGGTTGACGATTGATGTCCTGTTCCAATATTTCTACAACATCAACTACTGCCTGATATGTTGTTGGATTTCTAGATATCACATATTTTCGAAGATTGGACTCAAAACCCCATATGTACTTTCTTACTTTACTACTTTTAGATACAATGTAGGCTTCAGCAAACCGATATTGTTCCATGAAAACTTCCGTATAGTGACGAACTGACATGTTTCCTTGCTCAAGACGAAGGAAAGCTTTTTCTAACTTTCATACAGCCGCTTCCGGACAATATTGCATTTTAAAATTTTATAACAAATTCGTCCCATAACATAGTTTTTAGAATATTTGGATCTGAACTTGACAAAATATCCCACTAGTATAATGCATTTGACCTCAGACGGGATACAACAAACACAATTTTATCTTCCTCTGCGCTTTTACTGAATTGCAGACTTAGTTCAACTTCCTTAAGCCAGCACATGGCTTTGACAAGGTCACGTTCCCTAGAAAATTTAGGAGGTTTACAAGTAAGAAACATTTTAATATCTCCTCCTTTATGAACTAAGGATGAAGTATGGGGGACAGATGTTTCTGTTACCGGTGTACTAGCTCCAGGTTCTTCTTGATAATCAGGATCTATTTTTACTTCTTGGTTATTTTGTGCCAAATGTCCCAACAAATTTACCAAATTTTCTTGAAATATTCCCAATTTAGTAGCCAACATGTCCTGAGTAATAAAACCAAGATCAAGGAAATTATGTCTACCCCTTGTTCTACCTCTTCCACGGCCTGACATTGAATTTTCTTGTGCCGATAATTCCTGTTCCATATAAGTTTCTTGTTGAGTATTTTTCCCTCTTCCTCGACCCCTGCTTCGACTTCGTGTTTCTATAGTCATCCTATTTTCCGGATCTTCTTCTTGGTTTAGAATTCCTCTCCCCCGACCTCTTCCATAACCGGTAGAGGTCCTTCCTGATCAGTTAGGATTATCTACCATTTTCAGTGTTCGAATTACTGGAACATCCCTTTCTACCACAATAAACATATATGATTATTCATATAATCAAAGTGTGATAACATACTTATCCTCGGGTCTAATTATAACTCATGATTACATCAATCATATGTAATCTAGCTTTTTCATACTTATTCTCTTAATAAACTCATAACATTTTCCTATATTCATAGTCCCAGTGAAACCTATTTGTCATAATTCCCATGCCTCTAGTTTATGTCTAAATATTAAGAAATACACAGATCCGTTAAACTATGGCTCCGATACCAACTATAACACCCCATATTTTAACCAACATATATTTCACAACAATCATTTATAACTCAGATAATCCTTTAAGTATAACCCAAACATTCTATTGTTTACAAAATATGAGAAAATATGGGTTAACAAAAACTTTGTCTAATACAAAATACACATCTAAATATCTTTGTTTTAAACTTTCCCCTTGCCTTTGTCTTGTGATGAAAGATGACCTGCAAAACAGATTAGGTCAACAACTGTGTGTTAGACCAAAATGTCTAGTGAGTGTACAACACTCATACAAATAACATATATTCCAAAATCCAAGATTTATAATAAATTTGGACATTTATATATATATATATATATATATATATATATTATCTATTATTTCTCGCAGTTACACTGCAATTTCCTCTGTCATACTGCCATTACCTCTCTCTCTCGCGGTTACACCGCCATTACCTCTCTCTCGCGGTTACCCTGCTATTACCTCTCTCATGGTTACACCGCCATTACCTATCTCTTTCGCAGTTACAACGTCATTACCTTTGAGTTTAATCTATAAATTTTGACCGGACATGTTATCCGGTCAATTTCAGTCGGATAAGTAATCCGGACAACATCAGCTAGATTTGCAATCTGGACAACACTTAGTCGGATTCAGTTAAGAGTTCGAATGTATCTTGGGAGGTTTAAACATTAATCTGTGTGGTACTCAATCGATTTAGCTTAAACCCCGGATGACTCTTGACCGGTTTAGGATGAATCCGGGTGAGTCTTCATCCGGTTTAGGATGATTCATGGTGAGTCTTTGTCCGGTTTAGGATGAATCCGATCAATATATTATGCGGTTCCAAAAGCAACTGAATTATGTACATAAGTTTAATATACAAAGCATAAAACCATTACACTCACCTTTGCTTTGATATTTGACTTTTATATTTGTTCCTGCGTGCGATCTTTACAAATCGTAACTCCCAAAATTGCCCAAAAGTCTTTTCCTTTCATATGCACTTGTTATATATAGCAAGTGCGTAGCCGCCTTTTCTAAAAGCAACTCCCACACACACACCACCACTCATACTTCCATATATATATATGTATGTATGTATATGAAGGTATAAGAATTTTTAACTCTTAAAACAAAATAATTAAACCAAAATTACAATATTCCCTCCTTAAAAGAATTTTGTCCCGGAATTCAATTAAGTAAACAGGTAGGGATATTTCATTTGCATTTCTGACTTTGATTCCCAGGTGGCGTTTGGTTCTTTATGATAACACCACTGAACCTTTACTAACCCAATCTCTTTATTACGTAGTTTCTTTACCTTGAAGTTAGTAATTGATAGGATCGATTAACTCAGTTTTGGATATTAATCACTTACTCTAGATGATCTATTTGACAATATTAGTGAAGCGGAAGCAATAAGAACAAACAGAGTGATAATTAATGAAGAACACAGTTGAATGAAGAACACGAGAGAGAAGCTTCAAATGATTTTCAATTGATTGAAAATGTTTACAATACGAAATGGAAGCACAATGAATTACAAAGGCCTAGGCTGCTATTTATACTCGTTCCTAACGGCTTTTCTGACATGTCCTAGACGTACAAATTCATCTAAGCCGTTCAAATAAAGCAGATTACAAAC
>NW_020201781.1:7200-18562 GCF_001531365.2 Cynara cardunculus var. scolymus
TGGATGTGACTTGAGAGCACTTGATTCCAGAGGATCATCTTCCAGAACCTCTATGATAGACAACAGAGGTTCTGTCGTCTTTGACTTGTACGCTTTGATTATAGAGGACCAGTTTCCAGAACCTCTGTGATGGACAACAGAGGTTCTGTCACACTTCACTTGTATGATTGAACATCTTCTGTTGTTGGTCCTTAGTGGTCTTCTGTGATGGAACCTCTTCTGTCAACACTTGTAGTATTTACTTTTTCCATACTTTTACATTAAATGAAATGAGAGCTAACAGTAATGATTTCAGTGCTTTCTTCAAACCACAATATCTCATCAACTATAATTTCAGGTAGAGGCACTGCTACTTCTAGGTTTATTAGACACTTTCTCAAATTTGATACATGAAATGTATCATGGATTCCACTTAGCTCCAAATGAAGTTCTAACTTGTATGCCACTTCTCCAACTTTTCCAATAATAGGGTATGGTCCAATATATCTCGTACTTGACTTTCCCTATTTACCAAAGCGTACCATTCCTTTCCAAGGTGATATCTTTCACATCACTTTGTCACCAATTTGGAACTCAATCGGTTTCCGATGTTTATCGGCATAACTTCTCTGTCTATCTTGGGCCACCTTCATTCGTTCCCATATTAGGCAAATTTTATCCGCTGTTTGCTGAACAAACTCAGGTCCAGCTAACTGTTTTTGCCTATCTCATTCCAACACAGAGGAGTTCGACACTTTTGTCTACACAGAACCTCAAAAGGTGCAGCTTGAATACTTGAATGGTAGCTATTATTGTAAAAGAACTCCACCAGGGTTAAATGACTATCCCTCCAACCTTCAAAATTAATAACACATGCTCTATGCATATCCTTTAACGTTCAGATAGTTCGTTCACTTTGTCCATCCGTTTGAGGGTGATAAGTTGTACTTAGCTTATTTTGTGAACCCATCTCTCTTTGGAAACTCTTCCAAAACATAGAAGTGCACCGACTATCACAATCAGAAATAATTGATAAAGGAACACCATGACGTGTTACTACCTCATCCATATACAGTTTTGCCAATCTATCCATTGAATAAGATTCTTTCATTAGTAACAAATGTGCAGATTTGGATAACCGATCTACAATCACCCATATAACATCATAACCTTTTGATGTCCTTGGAAGTTTGGTTATGAAATCCGTAGTGATGTGATCCCATTTCCAAACTGGAATATCTAAAGATTGCATCTTACCATATGGACGTTGGTGTTCTATCTTTACCTGAAGACATGTCATACACTGTTCAACATGTTTAGCTATATCCTTCTTTATACCTGGCCACCAATAGTGTTGCTTCAGATCCCAATACATTTTATTTGTACCTGGATGAATTGCAAAACATGATTTGTGAGCCTCACATAAGATACATTTTCTGAGATTACCATAACACGGTACCCAAATTTTGTTATGGAAACTCCAAAATCCTCTTACGTCCTTTACCATTTCAGACATTAATCCACCCAACCTTTGTTGTTTAATTTTCTTCATGGATACTTGGTAGTAACTCGACTCATAAAGCTATAGCCTTGATAGTCCCACTTTTCCCTTGTCGGCTTAAAGCATCAGCTACTACGTTTACTTTTCCTAGATGATACAAAAGTTCACAATCATAATCACTAACAAATTCCAACCATCGTCTTTGGCGCATATTCAGATCTTTCTGATCGAATAGATGTTGTAGGCTCTTTTGATCTGTGAAAATTGGACATTTCGTTCCATATAAGTAGTGCCTCCATATCTTTAAAGCGAACACTATAGCTGCTAATTCCATATCATGAGTAGAATACTGCCTTTCATGACCTTTTAACTGCCTGGAAGCATAACCAATTACCTTTCCATGTTGCATTAGTACACAACCCAAACCCATCTTCGACGCATCACTATATACCATAAAATCTTCCATTAGGTCTGGCAAAGATTGAATTGGTGCACTACATAATTTATCCTTTAACATTTGAAAGGCATGTGCTTGTGCTTCTTCCCACTCATACTTCACATTCTTTTTAGTCAATTTAGTTAATGAAGTGGCTATATGAGAGAAGTCTTGTATCAACTTACGATAATACCCAACCAATCCAAGAAAACTTTTTATTTTAGTTGGGGATTTTGGCAATACCCACTTCTCAATGGCTTCAATTTTAAGAGGATCTACATTGATGCCCTTTTCCGAAATAACATGTCCCAGAAACTGAACTTCTCGCAGCCAAAATTCACATTTCGACATCTTACCATACAACCTTTATTGTTTTAGTAATACCAAAAGTAATTTCAAATGGTGAGCATGCTCTTCTTTTGATCGAGTATATATCAAAATATCATCAATGAAGACAGTCACAAATTTATCAAGGTAGAGGCAACATACCCTATTCATCATATCCATAAAGCCTGCAGGCGCATTTGTAAGTCCAAATGGCATAACCATAAATTCATAATGACCATAACATGTACGGAATGCCGTTTTCGACACATCTTCTTCCCGAATCTTTAATTGATGATAACCAGATCGTAAATCAATTTTTGAAAAATAAGTAGCCCCAACCAATTAATCAAACAAATCATCAATTCTTGGAATTGATATGATACTTATCTTTGATTGTTAATTTATTCAGCTCCCGGTAATCAATGCACATTCTCATTGACCAATCCTTCTTCTTTACAAAGAGCACCGGTGCACCCCATGGAGAAGTACTTGGTCGGATAAAACCATTATCCAGCAATTCTTTCAATTGTGACATTAATTTCTTTATTTCAGAAGGAGCTAATCGATATGGTGCACGTGCAACTGGTGCTGCTCAAGGAAGTAATTCAATCTGAAATTCTATCGATCGATCTGGGGGTAGACTTATCAAGTCTTCTGAAAATAGTTCTGGAAATTTTCTTACGACTGGGATATCCTCCATCTTTTCCTTTTCTTTCTTTATGTCAATGGCGTAGGCAAGAAAACTAACATATCCTTTCTGTACATACTTTCGAGCCTTTAAAACCGAAATAAGACTGGAGGAATGATCCAACCTATCTCCATAAATTATAACCTTTCCTATTCCCGGTAGTTCTATATGGATCATCTTTTCATCACAGATTATGTTAGCTTGATTTTTAGCTAACCAATCCATGCCTATAATTATATCAAACTCTCTTAAAGGCAAATGAAATAACTGTATAGGCACCTCACACCCTTCTATACTTATAGAACATTCATCTATTATTTCCTTAACCGAAACTTCACTATCGTCTGTTGTCTCCACGATTAAAACCTCATTTAACTCTTTAGATTCTAAATGCGTACAATTAACAAATATTGGCGACACAAAAGAACGATTTGCACCAGAGTCAAATAAAACTTTGGCACATAATAAATTAACAAAGAATGTACCTCTCACCACTTCAGGGAGTTCTTCTGCCTTGCCTCTCGTCATTTGAAAATCTCGTCTTTTAGTAATTGAATCACCATGTCTCATTTCTCCACAACCACTTGGAGTATTACGATTAACTGTTGGCCCATGACCAGGTGGAACATAACCAGATCCTCGGTCCCCATAGTATCTAGATCCTCGGCCCCCATAGTATCCAGATCCTCGGCCCCCAGCAATACCAGACACTCGTCCCTTAGCCTGCGGACAATCGTCGTTTATGTGCTAAGAGGAATTGCAGGAAAAACATTTTCGTACTAGTCAGCAATCCCGAGCTATATGACCTGATTCCAGACATTTAAAACATACTCGCTAATCGGTATTACAGTTTACCTGATGTACTTTATGACATCGTATACACGCCTTATCAGTAAATCTTGGAACTAGTCGATTCAAATTTTCCGTAAACCTTGGTCTCCAAAAGTCATTCGTTATTGTTTCTCCTTTTCTTTTATCCCCAACCCTTTATTAGGGTTGACGATTGATGTCCTATTCCAATATTTCTGCAACATCAACTGCTGCCTGAAATGTTGTTGGATTTCTAGATATCACATATTTTCGAAGATTGCACTCCAAACCCCAGATGTACTTTCTTACTTTACTACTTTCAGATACAATGTAGGCTTCAGCAAAACGAGATTGTTCCATGAAGACTTCCGTATACAAACAAACTGACATGTTTCCTTGTTCCAGACGAAGGAAATCATATTCCAACTTTCGTACAGCCGCTTTCGGACCATATTGCATCTTAAATTTTATCACAAATTCCTCACATAACATAGTTTTTAGTGTGACAACTCTGCATTTTGGAATTTCAGGTTAGTATTCCATTTTAGGGCCTTTATTGAAAACTAAGTCTTTTTAGGATTTAGCCTTGTTGACCAGAGATCGTCTTGTTTAATTAGTCTGATTAGAACACGTTTCGGCGGGTAGCTAACCAAGTTAGTTCGTGCAATGCCAAATAAATTTTTAAACATTTCAGATAAAAATAAAGTCGATATTTTCGTTTCATTCTTTTTAAAATTCAAAATTCCGAAGTTCCAACCTTTTATATTTGGTTGCCAATTATTATTTTGAAATAATGGTGTTTAAATCTTTTGTCAAAAATGTTTTGTTGTATTTATTAGGGTCTTTTATTTTGTAAATAAAAGTCTTTTTTTTTTGGGGCTTGGGCCTTTTAGAGGCCAGCTTATTCTTTTTATTTAATCCACATATAAATACCCCCTTCCCTTTTGAAAGTTCTTCACTTTCCAAATTTCCAGCCATTTCTTCTCTTTCTCTCTCTAAATCCATCACTTTCCAACCGATTCCATCTTCAAGCAAAACTCAAGATTTCCGCTATTCTTGAGACTAGTTCGTAGTCAAGAAAATGTATGTTTAAAGCTATTTACTTCTCTTTTTAATGTCTGAAAGTCTTTGTCTTTCTCCCTACTCGACTTTTTGGCTATATACGGGATTTAAATAGGAGAGATTATTCATCAAAGACCCACCTGTGTCTTCGTTGGGGACGATAATCTGTGACCCAAGTTCTTTAAATCTCCAAGAAAGAAAGAAAAATTCCTTGCATGTGAGGTCCAATCACATTTTCGGATGATAGGACTTGCATGCAACTCTAATCGGATTTATCCCTTTGAAAACTTATTAGTCGATGCTTTGCTTGAAACCATTGGGCTAAGGAACTTAGTCAAGTTTTACTTGGAACCTCTTGGGCTAAGGAACTGCTTAGTCGGGTTCATTATGTTTTGGTTTGGCAACTGTTTCCGCACTTAGAATAAATGCTAAATTGATGCGCTTGAGAGTATATGTTTCCAAATAAAAGTCCCCATCCGTACACGCTACTTGTTAACTCGGGTACATCCCCGGGCCGTGGTATTGTGGATAGCCGCTATTGTGTTGACAGTCCCACCCAGAAAGGGATGCACAATTACCTATGTTTTCTAGCCTAATCATGTGGAATTTGGACCACCGCTGAATTAGTGMTTTATCGAACCGTGGGACCTAAGTAGTGAACRGGCTACTTCTGGTTGTTCGAAAATTAATGGGGCATATTGGTCAGGTAAGGCTCAGTAGCGTCTCAAGTGTTACATCGCGAGGGATTTACATTTATTAAGTGCAAAGAATTCGCTTAAGTTTGCTATTACTTGGTTTATGCATTGAAATGTTTTATGCATGTGAAAACCCGTGAACTCACCAACTCTTTGTAGTTGACCTTGTTTTTGTTCAATGCTTTTCAGGTTCTAAGTGAGTGGTTTGGATTTTAAGGGAGCATACTTGAGCCAAGATCGATCAAGTCAAGTTTTTGATGTAATTATGAACGTTGTGTAAATTCTAACTACTGTTATGTCGATGAACCGTTTTGTTTTTTTTTGAACAACTTGAAATGGTGTTATTTATAAACTGTTACTATGACCCGCTTGCCTGTTACATCTCGTGATTCCGCTTTAGCGGGGTGTGACATTTAGAATATTTGGATCTGAACTTGAAAAAATCTCCCACCAGTATAATGCACTTGACCTCAGACGGGATACAACAAACATAACTTTATCTTCCTCTACGCTTTTATTGATTTGCAGACTTAGTTCAACTACCTTAAGCCAGCACATGGCTTTGACAGGGTCACGTTCCCCAGAAAATTTAGGAGGTTCACAAGCAAGAAACATTTTAATATCTCCTCCTTTATGAACTGAGGATGAAGTAATGGGGAATTTTATTTTCTGTTATCGGTGTACTAGCTCCAGCTTCTTCTTGGTAATCAGGGGTGATGAAGATGCTCTTTCCATCACATCTCTGGTCGACAACACTTAAGAGTTTTTCTCAGCAGTTCGACCAGAGGCATACAATGAAGATATGAAGATAAGGTTGAATCATCATCCCCTGGAAGACAGCTGGAGATTACTAATCGACAGTTGGATTTCAAGTTTATCTCGATTTATAGCTTATCCGTACTTTAGACAAACATCATCTTTCCTAGACGATTGGCTAGATAGTTTTACTAGATAGTTATCATCTTATCATTAGTATAAATAGGTGATTAGGCCTATTGTAATCAACGTCGCTTTTACGTTTTCATATTGAATAAAGTAAAATTATTGGTACTCAAGATTGTTCTTTGAACGTTCATACACTGTTCTTGAGTGTTCATTAAAACACTATAATTTGGTTGTTCTTAACCTAATTATTAGTGTTATTGAGGGATCTGGGATCAACAATTGGTATCAGAGCCAATTGATTGTTTTTCCAATCAAACGATCATATAAAATCTCTCAATTCACGTTTTTCACGAAATATCTTCACCAAAAACGTAAATTTTCTATCTTCAAAAATTCTTGATGGCCAACTGGAATTCCTCATATAGTGTTGGTTCCCTCACCAAGCCTCCAACTCTTCAACAAGAAGAGTACCCACAATGTAGAACAAGTATTGTGAACTTCTTGGAAGGTATGGACAGAAATCTCCTGCGATCTGTAATGGAGGGTCCTTACGTTCCACAGACTTTTGTCCCAAGAGTCCCAGGAACAAATACCACAGCGGAAATTCTGGCATATTACATGCCCAAGGATGAGAAAAGCTGGGATGAAGACGATATTGAGCATGTGGAAACTGACAAGAAGGCCAAGCGACTAATCATCATGGCCATTCCCAAAGAAATTTTTCAATCCCTTGATGCATGCTCCACAACAAAGGAATTGTGGGATGAACTTGCGAGCCAATTGGAAGGAGGAGCTAAAACAAAGAAGAATCGTAGAGCACAATGTCTCAACGAATACACCAACTTCAAAGCCCTTCCTGATGAACCAATACAGAAGACTTACGATCGTTTCAACACATTGATCAATCAATGTCGTCGAAATGATATCACCAGAACAAAGGAAGAAAACAATGTTTTGTTCCAAAAAAGTCTTGGCAATAAATGGACTCAGCTGTCTATGTCCCTTCAAGCAAATTAGGACCTAGATGACTGGTCACTTCATGATGTATATGGAACGCTTGCAGCACAAAAGAATGACATAATGAAGAAGAAAGTATCCATCAGTGGACCTCTGGCTCTTGATGCAGATGAAAAGGAAGTATCAAGGACCCCCACCAGAGATCACAAGAAGAAAGGAAAGAAAGCAATGGTGGTAGAATCGGAATCTGAAGACGAGTCATCTGAATTAGATGATGATATAAAAAGCCTTTGCTAAGTCTCTGGCCTTGATTACAAGACAGTTCCGAAAGAAGTTCATGAAGAGACCCCATGAACGGAGAGACTTCAAGAAGGAGAAGTACCAGTCATACCATGAGAAGAAACCATCAAAATTCTATCTAAGGGAAGAAAGAAGAGAAGAGAGAGAGGACAGAAGGGAGGACAAGAAAGTAGATAAAAATGGATGGAAAAATGACCTTCGCTGTTTCAGATGCGGGAAAATTGATCATTTTTCAAAAGAGTGCAGAGGACGATTGGTAAAGGATGCTGATTACTACAAGAATAAGTACAAGTACAATTCAAGAGAGCGTAGCCTAATGGTTGAGAAAGAAAATTGGGTATCCGAATCTTCATCCGATGAAGAAGATAAAGCACTCATCTGTTTGATGGCCACATGTACTGCAGAATCCACCTCCGACTCCGATGATGAGGTATGTGAGTCTACTCCTAATCAAACCAACTCTGCTCCATCTGAGCTAGAGTTAAGGGTGATAAAACTTTCAGAGGATTTCTTTAGATTGGAAGAGAAATAAAATTTTGAAAAATCTGAAAGTTTAAAAGCGGAAAAAGAAGCAAGTTTCTATAAAAGAGAGACTGATCTTCTAACCGAAGAAAAAGCCGAACTTGCTAAGGAAAAGACTCGCATCACCACACTTAAGAAATTAGAGGAAGAAAAACTTCTGAAACTAAACAAACGAATAACTAAGGACTTAGAAAAGAAAACTAAGGCCTTAAAAGAATCCGAGGTAGAGAGACTAAACTCAGTTGCTCTTAAAGATTTCTTTCAAAAGGAAAGGGAGATCCTTCACTAGAAGCTTCAAACCAATGAACTTCTGATGAATAAGTACAAAGATGCCCAAGATGTTTATGAAAAGTTAAACGGTCAAATGGACACTCAAGGGATTGGATTCAATGAAATGGTCTCCTTCATCGAATCGAAGAAATCCACCCTTAAATCCACTTTCAAACTTGGATGCATTCAGAAACCTGACTTTATCCCGAAACCAAAAGCAAATTTTAAAAGAGTTAAAGTCGATGGAAAAACTGTCTTTTTAAGACAGGATTTTAAAAATATGGTGTACGAGAGCAGTACATGTAAGAATTCTGATGAAAAGAATGACACCTCCAAATCATAGACCGATGGAAACCTTATGGTAAAACTAGAGTCTCTGGGTGTCAATTCCACTTCATCAGCAAGTACTGTTGATGAAAAGGAGAATCCTAATGAGGAACCATCAACTGATGAGTCGATGAACCATCCGAGTAAAACCAAAACTTCAGCTAAGTCAGAATCGATGGAACCTCAAACAGATCACTCTGAAGCATCAACCTCTGAACCTACACCTCCCACAAACATTCATGCTAATTTGATTTCGAGAAATCAGCAAGAGACTTTCTCGATTCCGAATCTAAAGAGGAAACAGTATGTGAATCACTAGTAATCATTAAGGATAAAAAGCCTAAAAACTTCAAATCCTCAATGAAAACTAATGTTCCACCATCGATGAAATCTTCGGACAAAGGAAAGGGAAAGCTGAGAAATAGCAAATCTGCCAAAGATAACTCACAAGTCCCTAGTACACCCTTCAAGTTCATTAAGTTTACTCGTGAGCAAAACAGAAGTGGCCTGCCTCTGAGAAAACTAACCACCACTTTTCCTCTCATTCAGCTGAAGAAACGCAGGTCTTCCTCAAGAGAAAAGAAGTAAAGACAAAGACCCCTTCAAATAAAAAATTTGAACTAGATAGGAAGTTTGTAAAAACAACCGATGCTAAGAAAAGATTTACAACCCCTGCATTTACTTCTTTATTTTCAACGAATAAAATGAACGTTAGACATTCATGCCTAAAGTATAATAATTGTCAATGTTTAGCTCTTTTACAAAACCTGAGGAATCACATGTTGACACATTGCTGCATATTCTCACAACACGTTTATCGCTACAAAGTTAAAATCAATGAGAACGTGAAAAAGCCCAAGTCCAAGGGCAAGGGAAATGCTAATAAACCAAAGCCTGCAAAGGCTAAGGGAAATGAAAAGAGAGTGGTATCTCCTACTAACAAACGTGAACCTATTAAGAAATGGCTACCTAAAACCCTTTAATTTGTCTTGCAGGACCAACATGTGCAACCATGGTACATGGATTCAGGTTGCTCCAAGCACATGACTAGGGACAAAAGTCAGCTGACTTCCTTCATCGAAAAATCTGGAGGTTCTGTCACTTTTGGAGACAACAGCAAGGGAACCATCAAGGGATACAGAACTCTCATCAAAGGCAACATCTCTTTCAACAAAGTGGCTTATGTTGAAGGTTTGAAGCACAACATACTAAGCATAAGCCAGTTCTGCGACAAGGGTCTTGAAGTCAGGTTTCGCAAAGGTTTCTGTATCATAGAGACAATGACCGGTCAAACCATTATCAAGGCCAAGAGAGAAGGGAATCTCTATCTTCTGGATTTTCAATCCTCTGAGGGACAAGACAGCCTTTGCCTTGTAACTCATAAGAGCGATGAAAATTGGCTATCGCACCAGAAGTTCTCACACCTGAATTTTGATGTCATAAGAAAGCTAGCTAAACAGAAGCTGGTCAAGGGGATTCCTGATCTCAACTTTGAAAAAGATCATATATGCTCAGCCTGTGAGATGGGAAAGCTAAAACGGGCCTCCCATCGAACAAAGTTAGAAACCTCCTGCACCAAGCCCTTGGATATGATCCATATTGATCTCTGTGGGCCCATATCTACACAAAGCCTCTCAAGAAAGAAGTTGTTTGTCCCTATTTCAGTGATCAATCTTCATGTTAGCTTCACAATCATGGCAGATCTTGGTTTATCTTCAAGAACATCAAGAACAATATTGAGAGGAAAAGTCAATCTCTACAATTCAGTCAAACCTCTTATTACGTAATGAATATACAAATGAGCTCTCTCCTTACAAATTACAAAGACCATTCCTATTTATATGGTCAAACCTACTAACACAAGTCAAAGTCAAACCTGTCTAATAAAAGTCAAACCTGTCTAATAAAAGTCAAACACGATGACTTTTACAATTATAGACAATATTTAACTTTTAAGACGAATACAATTTAATACTGATTTTCAGTCTTAACATTCTCCCCCTTTGTATTTAGACTTGAAAGAAAATTCTGCACTTTGAGTTCTTGTTTGAACTTTGAAACATTAAACAAATTATGTCATCTTCAAAAGAAATCTTCAACTTGAAATCTTTAAGCAATCAACTGTTGAGAAAGATCTTCTAGCATTCTCCCCCTCGAATGTAGAACAGCGATGATCTTCTCTTTTGACAAAGTAGAACAGTATTCAGCAGATACAATGTATAAGATTTGATATTCAAAGGATCTTCAGAATTAATCTTCTGTAAACTATTGTAAAGATGATCTTCACACTCAATATCTCTCAGTCGTTGTAGCACATGAATAATCTTTCTACGATTATCTCCAGTCGCGCTTCTTTTGATTGCCACTTTCGAAGTTACTCCCCCTTGATCTTTGCATCAGATTCCCTTTAACAATGTTCGGAAATGAATATTTGATCTTTGCATCAGATTCCCTTTAACAATGTTCGGAAATGAATATTTCATTCATTATTACATATACTCCCCCTTATGATGAAATGAGAATCATTCCATCATACACAAGATGAATAAAATTTTCCGTGTAAGCCGACAATTCAAGAAACTGTAAGTAGATCTTTTCAAATC
>NW_020201781.1:20726-26061 GCF_001531365.2 Cynara cardunculus var. scolymus
AAGCAATGTCAAGCCACTTTCTTTTCTCAGTAAGCTCTTTGGCAATTGTTGTATACTTCTTTGAAGTATTTCTTTTCTCAATAGCAAATTGCTTTTTCTCATCGTCTAAAGCCTKTTGYTTTARATCAATGCTTTCAGACAATTTCTGTAGTTGACTCTGACAATCTTCAGAGATGTCTTTCTTTTCTTTAGCATTCTTCGCTCGTTCCAAAATGATAAGCTACTCAAAATCGGAGATTTGCTTTACAAGCATCTTTGCGTTCAGCTCGAGAGAGTTAATCTTATTTTCATAAGATTTTCGTTCAGAATCAAACTTTCTTTCAACTCCAATAAATCTCTTCTTCTCCTTCTCAAACTCTGCTCTTTCCACATTTAAATTCTTTTCTACTGTCAGAAATTTCTCCTTCTCTAAGTCAAGTAATTTCTTTAACTCATTCAGATCATTCTCAGACTTATGGAACTTCTCAGTTAAATCCTTTATATTTGTATTATTCCTTGAAGAGTTCGTCTCAGCAGTTAGTTCAATTTGAACTTTTTGGAGTTTGTTGAACAAATCTTTATAAGATTGACTCCTTATTTTTCTTTCTTTGTCAAATTCTATTTTGACATCATCCAAGGATTTGTTAAGTTTATCTATTGATATTTGGATTCATCCTTAACTCTTTCTATTATTTTTTCATAATCCTGACTCAAAATTTTAAAACTTTTCTCATTAATAATTCTGAAGTTTATAGTTCTTTTCCAGCTCAGCAATCTTGGCTCTCATCTCTTGATTCTCCTTCTTTATGATATCTGCCATTTAAACAAGTAAGATTGATCAGATATAGGATCTATGTGATGAAATCAGTTAAAAGAAACAAGAATAATTTAAGCTCAAAAAGAATAAAAAAACACTAAACCTGATGAGAATTTTGAAAATCAACAAAAAACTGTCAAAAATCAGTAAAAACAGTCAAAACCGTTGAAAACAGTTAAAAACTGTTAAAAACAGTCAAAGACAGTTAAAAATGATGAAAAACAGTTTACGTGACGCAGAACAGTTCAAAGATCCTCAAACAGTTAAAACACACACAAAATAGATATACGAAGATCCAAAAATAAAATCTAGACAAAAACTAAAAAACACGAACAATTAGAAACCTAAAATTAAAACTGTCCAAGTCCAAAACAATTATCCTTGATATTGTATGATTCTACAACTTTAAACAAATAGCAACAACACTCTAAACAGGCTGTTGTGACTTCTTGTTGCTGTTCTTAATCCCAGAGAGCAAAGTCAAGACAGTTGAACACACAGCTGCTGCTGTACAAACTGCTTCTATGCCAGTCCTGTATAACTGTAAAGCTGTGTAGCTGCTGTTTCAGTCCTGTGTAGCTAATAGAAGCTCTCAAGATGATCCAAAACTGTTTAACAATAGTACAATAAACCTGCTGTTGTGACTTCTTGTTGCTGTTTTCAATCTTTGAAAGCAAAGTCAAGACTGTTATCTAGATACAACAGGATGAGTGATACAACTGAACAGTTAGATCAAAGCCTGCACACTGTTTCAAAACTGCTATGTATTGCTTAAACAGCCAAGTAAAGTTTTGCTTCTGTTCCAGTCCTCAATTACACAAACGCACAACAAATAATACACAACCTGTGTGTGCACACTGTACCAAAATGATCAAGACAGAACTGTATGGTTTGTGTATATAACGAACAAACACACAAACACATAAGGTATTTTGTCTGTCTCCCGCTGAAGTTGCTGTTACGTGGTCCAAGTGATACCTCAAGAACCAAATTAGATAAAATCTGGACAGAAATGTGATTTAGACTAATATGCAGTCTACTAAAAAACAACAAGCACACAGATTAAAAATACAATTCAGACAGGTTATGAACAGATTAAACCTGTGTAAACAAGTCAATGATTTATGTGCAGCTTCAACTCCAATGATTGTACAATCTCTGCTTCAAAACTTCAAAGGTCTGTTAAAACAATTTAGACCAGCCCAGATACTGAATCCTCCTGTTATAACAGCAATTTGTGTCTGAGCATTCAAGATTTACCAAAGCAAAGAATCAAATGTTTAAAGAACGAAATTGACAAATAGAGCTGTTGTTGTCTTTCACCCACGATGTATCAGGCTACAGCTTCAAACAACTAGCAACCTTGCAATGCTTCAAAACAGTTTAATTAACCAGATTAGATAGAAACAGTGAGCAAACGATTTGGACCTGTCCAGCTTTGGTTAATTGACAAAACAACAACCTACAAAATGTTTCAAATAGGCCAATATAATTTCAACAACACAGAACCTGTTGATGTGCGATTTAACAAGTGAATTTGAAATCAGTGGTAAACAATAGACACTAAATCGATTAGTTAGAATAATACACCAAAAACTAAGCCAAGCCCTATACGGACACTTATCCGGTCAAAGTGTAAACGTATCCAGACAAGTCCGCTCAAGGGTTAAATGAATCCGTTCAAATGTCCGGTCAAGAGATGATCGGTTTAGGTATAAACCGCTCAAACTAAAACCTTGAGATGAAATAAAAAAGAAACAACAAACCTGTTGATCGATTTAGAATCCGGTCAAGACTTCTGTGATTTAACTTCTTAATCCGCTGAAGAGGTGTGCAGTTTAGCATTAACCGCTCAAGGTTTGTATGAATCCGCTCAATTACACCGATCAAGCTATGTGCGGTTTAGACTTACTCGAATCCGATTGATGCACGGTGAACAATCCGGCCAAAGAGTGTGCGGTGAACAAGATGAACAATGAAGCTTAGTTTTGATCGGTTTCGTTGAATCTTAAACCTGTTGGGCCATGAAGATGGGCTTATGAAACTGGACGGTTTAACAAAAATTAAAATAACTCAAAATTAAAAACAGATCAAAAACTAACAAAAAACACAAAAACAAAAAAAACTTTTTAAAAAAATGGATCAAAAACACTAGTTTAAAGAAAAAATTCAAGAACACAAAAAAATTCTAAAAACACAAAATCCGATAAAATCTTGATTTAAATTGATCAAATCACAAAAGTTTGTGAATAACAAAGATTCACAATTCAATTCCGAGCATTTTGATCATGCTTTTAACACAAAAACACAAGATTTTACGAAAAATTCGGATCAAAATCTAAAAAAAATAAAGAACACGAAGAACAAAAAAATTCAGAAAATAAAATCTTCACATATCTCTGATTTCTTCATCTGATTTCTTGCACACATGCTTTGATACCAATTGTTTGTCCCTATTTCAGTGATCAATTTTCATGTTAGCTTCACAATCATGGCAGATATGGATTTATCTTCAAGAACATCAAGAACAATATTAAGAGGAAAAGTCAATCTCTACAATTCAGTCAAACCTCTTATTACGTAATGAATATATAAATGAGCTCTCTCCTTACAAATTACAAGTCAAAGTAAAACCTGTCTAATAAAAGTCAAACATGATGACTTTTACAATTATAGACAATATTTAACTTTCAAGACGAATACAATTTAATACTGATTTTCAGTCCTAACAGAAGTACATACTTGTACTTGTTGATGAATACTCCAGATACACCTGGGTTGAGTTTGTGAAGAAGAAATCAGATGTTCCTGACCTACTAATTGGGGTGATGAAAAGGCTCCAAGTCCTTCTGCAACAAAAACTCATTAAAGTTAGAAGCGACAATAGAATTGAATTCAAAAATGCTAGAATCAATGAATACCTCATCAATGAAGGCATCACACAAAACTTCTCAGCAGCTAGAACTCCACAACAGAATGGAGTGGTGGAACGAAGGAACAGAACCCTCATGGAAGCAACAAGGACCATGCTTGCTTCATCGGAGTTACCTATCACTTTCTAGGCTGAAGCTATTCCCACTGCCTGCTTCACCCAGAACCGATCTGTCATCAAGAAGAGGCACCAGAAGACACCTTATGAGCTCATCAATCAAAGAAGACCAAATGTCAAATATTTTCATGTCTTTTGGTGCAAATGCTTTGTACTCAACGATAGGGAATATCTTGGCAAGTTCGACAAGAAAGCTAATGAAGGGATCTTTCTGGGCTATTCTCAAACTGCCAAGGACTACAGAGTCTACATCAAAAGGACAAGAATTGTCATCGAAAGCATCAATGTGTCCTTTGATGAGTCCACACCAATGACTTCTGAACACAAAAGTTCAGAACTCGGACTTCAAAGGAGAGAATCTGATTCATCACTTGGCAAACCCAATGAATCAGAATTAGCTCAATTATTTGAAGACATCTTCGACGAAGAAGTAATCTCTTGACACGCACCAAATGTAAAATCCATCTCCATAACCGATGAAGAACATGAAGTCTCCAATGGTAAAGGTACACCTCTTACTGAAACTCATGTTACTTCACCTTCTACTTCTTCTGTGTCTTCAGATCAACATCAAGAACCAGAGTCTAACTCTGGAGATGATCTCTTCGAGGGGAAGCAAGCAGTCCCATCAGTCATTGAAGAACTGCATCCTGTTGCTCCAAAACCCCCGTCTAGCACCAAATGGACAAAAGATCACCCACACCACCAAATCGTTGGTGATCCAACGTCTAGTGTCAAGACGAGATCTGCCACTGCCAATAAATGTCTCTTCGCCAACATTATGAGTATGATAGAACCAAAGAAAATTTCAGAAGCCCTACAATACCCAAACTGGATAGACATGATGCAAGAAGAATTACTCTAGTTTGAAAGAAACAAAGTATGGTCCCTTATGCCTCTACCCAAAGGGAAGACGACCATAGGAACCAAATGGGTCTTTCGAAACAAGAAGGACGAAGATGGCATAGTCATAAGGAACAAAGCCAGGCTTGTTGCCAAGGGCTACTGCCAGGAAGAAGGGATAGACTACGATGAGACATTTGCTCCCTTCACAAGACTTGAGGCCATCCGGATATTCCTAGCCTATGCAGCTCACAAAGGCTTCAAGGTTTATCAGATGGATGTCAAGTCCGCCTTCCTAAACGGAAAACTTCAAGAAGAAGTACACATGCAGCAGCCCCCTAGGTTTGAAGATCCAAAATATCCAGATTACGCCTACTTTCTAGACAAAGCCCTCTATGGGCTAAAGCAAGCACCCAGGGCCTAGTATGAAACATTATCCACCTTTCATATCAACAATGGATTCAAAAAAGGTACAATCAATACAACATTCTTTCTCAAAAAGCACAGAGGTGACATATTACTTGTTCAAATATATGTGAATGACATCATATTTGGGTCTATAAATGCAAAACATTGCAAAAAATTCTCAGAGTTGATGAAAAACAAGTTTGAGATGAGTATGATGGGAGAACTAAGTTTCTTCCTTG
>NW_020201781.1:26292-48609 GCF_001531365.2 Cynara cardunculus var. scolymus
CAGTCAAGAGGATCTTTAGATACCTAAAGGGAACACCATCATTGGGTCTCTGGTATCCAAAGAACTTTGGCTTTGATCTAATAGCCTACACAGATGTAGATCACGCAGGTTGCAAGCTTGATAGAAAGAGCACGTCTGGAAGCTGTCAACTCTAGGGGGACAAGTTGGTCAGTTGGACATCCAGAAAACAAAACTGTGTTTCAACCTCTACAGCAGAAGCAGAATATATTGCTGCTGCTAGTTGTTGTTCACAAGTTCTCTAGATGAAGACTCAGCTTAAGGACTATGGATTCCATTATGACAAAATTCCCATCCTCTGTGACTCCAAGAGTGCTATAACAATCTCTGCAAACCCAGTGCAGCCTTCCAAGACCAAGCACATCGATGTAAGGTACCATTTTCGGAAAGACAATGTTGAAAGAGGTAATATAGAAATGTACTTTGTTCCCACTGAGATTCAACTTGCTGGCATTTTCACAAAAGCTCTTGATGAGAAAATATTTTTATTCCTACTCAGCAAGATGGGTATGCTGAATATCACCACTTGAAGGCAATAAAAGTTCTTTATTCAGAGATTCTCAATATCTCATGGTTATGCCTACAAGTGATACATAGCAATAAGCCATAATCAATAAGTACTCCAAACCAGCGTCTCTAGCCATGAAGAAACCTTTTAATATGGCTCAAAGTTTTTCGTTGCCTTTGGAACCAGAGACCTCTGGTCCAAAGCAAATACTTAGCTTTTATTCACCAAGTATTATCTTCGCAACCAGAGCCTCTGGTTCTAAAGACCAGAGCCTCTAGATTCTCTCTCTTTGATACTAGAGCCTCTGGATTCTCATCCTTTAAGAACAAAGCCCTTTTGGACTCCATCGCATAACATCATTTATGTAACCAGAGCCTCTGGTTTTAAAGACAAGAGCCTCTGGTTTCCATGTTCTTTGCAACCAGAGACCTCTGGTTTTCCAAATAAGGCTTGGCATGCTAAATTCAACTTTCATTCATCGTTAATAGCATATCCAAGACAACCAGAGCCTCTGGTTCTAAAGACCAGAGCCTCTGGATTCATACTCTTTGTAACCAGAGCCCCTCTGGACCCAAAGAGTCCTCCCCCCTTTTTCTCACTTACATACACTTAACCATATTTTTATACTTCTTTTCATCGCCTTTGTAACCAGAGCCTCTGGTTCTAAAGACCATAGCYTATGGATTCATTGTCTTTGGAACCAGAGCCCTCTGGTCTCAAAGACCCATTCATATGCACATCCATTTGCATACTTAGACATTTTTCATACAACTTTTTATCTTCATTCACAACCAGAGCCTCTGGTTGTAAAGACCAAAGCCTCTGGTCACCTCAATCCACATCGTTATTGGTTCTAGGGAGAGTTTCTAAAACTCAAATGTTATCGACATGCACCATTTGAGGGGGAGCTATTCATTCATCATGAATCTCCATTGCATAAATATACATTTTCCATACCAGAGCCTCTGGTCCTACTATCCAGAGCCTCTGGACACTTAAATGCTAAATAATACACCATGTATATTTAAACCAGAGCCCCTCTGGTTCTACATAATGGATTGTCAATGCTTATCTTGAGCCTCTGGTTAGTCATCCAAGGCTTATTTATCATACAATCTAACATTTCATCGATGAATTCATTCATATATGTTCAACTAGAGCACCTCTGGTTCCTCACCCAATGAGTCATGACCAACCAGAGCTCCTCTGGTTCCATGACAAAATAATTTTCATCCAAAAACCCATCTTAATTGAAAACTTTCTAAAGATTATACAAAATTGCAGCTTTCGTGACTAAAAACTATACAACATGGGTTTTTAGAAGACCAAAACTTCGTAATTAGTATTAATCTTACGATTAGATGGAATTTTAAATATAAATTGTTTTTGGATTAACATTTCAAGAGATATTATTTTGAATAATTTTTAATTACTCCAAATAAACCAAACGTCATATTCCCACGCGCCTGACACCATATACATACGTCATCCTCCCACGTGCTTGACACCATATACAGCTTGTTCCCTACGAACCGTTTCAAATTACCCTTCCCAATCCCCGCCTTGACATGTGTCCTCCAACATTAATGGCACGTACAATCAAGACGGCTCACGATATCCAAATCAACTCACCTTTTGCGAAACACCTTCACCTTTCAAAATTATTATATTTAAATAATCAGAAAACTGTTTCATGTTCTCCTCCCCCACCTATATATACCCTTCTTCTACCTCCATTCACCCTTTACGCTTCCTAAAACCTGTAAACAGACTTTGACGAACAAATTTACCTGCAACTTCATTTGCAATGGCTTCCTCCACATCACACGAGTCCAACGACAATGATAGCTGTGTTCAATCCATTGGCGCCGACAGTCGCACAATAGTGTTCCTACCAATGAAGCCCAACAATCATGCCTTCGAACATCGAACCAACCTGTTCGACGACAGGTTTGCTGTAATGATCGAGTTCTTCCGTAACTGCATCCTTCTACCAGCCTTGACTCTAACCGACAATGGCGTACCTCTAAAGTACGTCCAACAATACTGGTAGACTTGTGAGTACGACCCTGACAGCCGTGGAATAATGGGGGACATCGACACACCAAATGACATGATCTGCTCGCTCAAGATCTCTTGGGCAAAAGTCTTTAGGGTTTTGTGTATTTCCACCCGATGAGAGCTCGTCATTGACCAATATGCCGACTAACCCACCACCTCAGACATCCTCCGATTCATCCAAATGCTAGGTTACAATTGTGACGTACGCAACGCCTCTGATTTCAAAAGGTAGTTTTTGCCGCCAATGTGGAACATGTTCTTTTCCATATTGAACAGGGCCCTCACCTGCAAGCTAGGGTCGATGAATCAAGGCAATATAAACATAATGACGATTATGTATGGACTCTTCTTCAACATCCCTCTTGACTATGCTTTCCTCATATACAATGAGATCCACTCCGCGGTAGTCAAAAAGTGCAAGCTCCAGACTACCGGCAAGCCCTTGACTTATGTCTTGTTTCCTCGTTTCCTATATCTCCTCATAGGGGATGCGATGAGGAAACATAACTTACCGGCCGAGGAACCATTCACTCCCCTCTTCAAGATGCATGGCCATCGACCTACACTCTCAAAGGAAGGATACACCATCAACAGGCCAATCGCCAGAGCCATGCTCAGTGTCATCCCAGAGACATCTGAGATCCGAAGAACTTACAAACGCTCTCTAATGTCCCATGAACCAAGGGAAGCTACCCTAGAGCGCATAGAGCCATCCCCTCAGTCAAGCGAGGAAGCATAGGAACCATCTTCATCGGATGATGAGGATGATGATGATGATGGCACTCCTCGTGCATCCCCCAGCCGTTTACAAACAAATCCCCTTCCCTCTTCCCAAAGGGCAACCACCTCCTCTACCCTTGCGATCAAGGCCAAAGAGATATTGAACAAGGACGGCCCAGTCCAAACCAAATCCAAACCAGCCATCCAGAGGCCATTCTTCGGGCCTCTGGAGATGATTTAGCTGAGGAACCACAATTTTCATCGCCCCTCTCCCAACAGAGAGGCGATGCAGACATAAGAGCCACATCGCCTCATGGCTCGACAATACCACCCACATACCCAGAAGCATGTGTTGCTTCTGGCATTGCTGAACCCTAAGATCGTTAAGAGCAATCTCCCATTCCTGCACAAAACCCCCCTCGATACTTGATCTACCGAAGGGGAAACACACTTACTTCTCTTACCCGGCCTTTGAAGCCGAGGAAGAAGAAGAAGTTGTTGCAACATCAGGAGATAGCTCCTCACTAGAGGGCTATCAAGGACATGATGGAAGTCCTTCACGGCCTATATTTTCACAAGGCAATGAAGGCGCCTCTGGAGCTGAGGCTCAACCTGGAACATCCGTTGCTGCAGGGGTTACCCCTGTGGCCGATCTAGTCATAAAGGCTGAGTTCCAAGCCTTTGTTGACTCAGTTCAGCGGTCCTTGGAAGACCTAAAACTCATCATCCAAGGGATTATTGAAAACCCACCATCCATCGATATCACCACCCTTCAACAATCCCTTGCCACCCTTGCAACCCAAACCCGAGAAAATACAACCCATCTCCAAATGTTGCAACAAACCATAACCCAACACCACAACACCTCCTCCTCCCTTGCCACCCCAAGAAACCAACTCCTCATTCACTCCATCGCCACCCTCACGGCCTAGGCAACTGTGATCGATGAAACCATAGCCTCCATAACCACCCCGATAAACAAACTCTTCCAAACCCTCAACGCCCTACCAGCCACCATAATCTCCCAAAACCCTCAACCAACCGCACCTCAAACAACTTCATCAATCGATGAAATCCTAGCCTCCCTCGCCAACCAAATGGCCACCATACAAACCACCCTAACCCAACTCCCAGCAACAATACTAGCCAACATAACCCAACCCACTCCACCTCCACCTCCACCTCCTTCTGCAGGCCCATCCTTCGATGAAGCCTTCTCCTCCTTCACCGCAGAGGTGAGAAATCTCATTGCCAACCTTCCCGTTCCTCCATCTACATCCACCACCACCTCCGTGCCACCACCTGCTTCATCATCAAGCATGGAGTATGCCACCAGAGCCGACCTCAGGGGTCTATCCAAGGCACTTATCTCCTCTTTCAACGAGATAAGTGCTAAATTCGTTCATCGAGCAGCTCAACCCACCAAGGCTCTCTCCTAGAGCCTTGCTGACCAACAGGCATGCACCACCTTCCTGCTACAATCTATGGAGGCCGACCGAAGAAGAAAGGCTATGAGAGCCTACATGGCCTCGCTTCGCCTCAAGAAGAAGAGAAGCAGAGCATCATGCTCGGCCAGCCGCCCACAAAAGAGGCCAAGACATGAGGATCTAGACCAAGATGAACCTGGTCTAGGTCCTCATGAGGGGGAGAACACGGTTGCTACAACTAAGGAAGTACCATCCGCTGCACCTTCATCATCCCATCACCAAACTCAAAACCCACCATCATCACCAAACCAAGAAACCCAAGCAAGGGAACTAGAGGCTCAGCCCTCTGAATATGTGCATAATATACATGTTCCCCTTGCCACCAAACCTGAACCCATCGTGTTGAGTTCCTCATCCGATGAAAGCCCATCAACCCCACCAACAGAAACCAACCCACCTTTCACTACATCACCAACACCAAGCCTACCACTAACCCCATCACCAACTCCTCACACCAAAGAACCTTTCATCACCCAACACAATGAACCTGAACAAATAAACATCCAACCTTCTTCACCTCAACAACCTCAAGCCCAAACACAACCCGATGAACTTGAACAACCCCAACAGCCAACCCAAGAAACCATCCCATCGCCAACCGATACACAACCCATAACCCAAACTCAACCCCCAACTGAACCAACTGAGGTGCATGCAGACATTCCCTCTTCATCAAGGCACCCTCCACAGAGCTTAGTCGACCAAATCATTGAGAATATGGAGTCGCTAAGGAGACGTCCGAAGATGCCACCAAGGGAACCAATAATGATGGAGAATATCCATGAGTACTTATACCACGATTGCGATGAAGGTTTGACTCTCAATCCTTCAATTCTATCGCCAGAATCCATGGACCCCCTACACCATAGGTTTGTTAGACAGACTAGCCAACTACCACAACTTGTCTTCTCAAACGATGGAATAAGGATGGTGATGGATATAAAGATGAGGACCTTCGCTAATAGGGCTATAAAATATATCTAGTACACAGTGGAGAGAGCCCATGGTCAGGTAAGCGTCTTCAATGACAATGAATTGATCAATCTCAATCCCTATGACTTGTTCGACCTTTACGCATTCACAACTCAGCGACAGGATCAAGGCATAAGATTTGGGATGGCAAACAGAGCAATTGTGAAGACAATGGAGACCCTAGTGAAGCATCGAGCCAAGAATGATTTTCAAATTGCTCTTTATTTGGGCATCGAAAGGCTCTCCTGCATTCCACCTAATGAAGACTTCCCTGGCCTGCAGGAGAAGAGATCTGCTTCTATCTTAACTCAACCCGAGCTTGGACTTGTCTTCAAGAATGAGTTTGGGGTAAAGAAATTTTTCAGACTAACTGAAGCATTCAAGTATTTAACCGACACACTTGAGTGTAAAAGTAATGAAGAACAATAAGTGATGAAGAACCAGAAGACCGATGAAGACGTTAAGGCAGAATTGACCAAGTCTAGAGAACAACCAGAGGGTCGATGAATCGACCAGAGATGCGATGGAAAAAGCATCCTCATCACCCCTCTGGTCAACAACACCTAAGAGTTTTCCTCAGCAGTTCAACCAGAGGCATACGATGAAGATATGAAGATAAGGTTGAATCATCATCCCATGGAAGATAGTTGGAGATAACTAATCGACAGCTGGATTTCAAGTTTATCTCGATTTATAGCTTATCCATACTTTAGATAAACATAATCTTTCCTAGACGATTGGCTAGATAGTTTTACTAGATAACTATCTTCTTATCATTAGTATAAATAGGTGATTAGGCCTATTGTAATCAACGTCGCTTTTACGTTTTCATATTGAATAAAGTGAATTTATTGGCACTCAAGATTGTTCTTTGAACGTTCATACACTGTTCTTCAGTGTTCATCATTTTGTTCATTAAAACAATATAATTTGATTATTCTTAACCTGATTATTAGTGTTATTGAGAGATCTGGGATCAACATATTAAGAAATTCCCAGATCCCTTAAACTATGGCTCTGATACCAACTATAAGACCCCATATTTAAACCAACATATAATTCACAACAATCATTTATAACTCAAATAATTCTTTAAGTATAGCCCAAACATTCTATTGTTTACAAAATATGAGAAAATATGGGTTAACAAAAACTTTGTTTAATACAAAATACACATCTAAATATCTTTGTTTTAATCTTTCCCCTTGCCTTTGTCTTGCGATGAAATATGACCTGCAAAACAGATTAGTTCAACAACTATGCATTAGACCAAAAGGTCTAGTGAGTGTACTATACTCATAAAAACAACATATATTCCAAAATCCTAGATTTATAATAAACCTGGACATTTATATATATTTTATCTGTTATTTCTCGTAGTTACACTGTCATTTCCTCCATCATACCGCCATTACCTCTCTCTCTCTCTCTCACAATTGCACCGCCATTACCTCTTTTTCGCGGTTACACCGCCATTACCTCTCTCGCGGTTACACCGCCATTACCTCTCTCTCATGATTACCCCGCAATTACCTCTATCAAGGTTACACCGCCATTACCTCTCTCTTTCACAGTTACACAGCCATTACCTCTAAGTTTAATCTATAAATTTTGACCGAACATGTAATCTGGTCAACTTCAGCCGGATAAGTAATCCGGACACCATCAGCCAGATTTGCAATCCAGACAACACTTAGTCGGATTTAGGTAAGAGTTCGAATGTATCTTGGGCGGTTTAAACATTAATTCATATGGTACTCAATCGATTTAGCTTAAACCCCGGATGACTCTTGACTAGTTTAGGAAGAATCCAAGTGAGTCTTCATCCGGTTTAGGATGATTCCTGGTATGTCTTTGTCCGGATTATATACATAAGTTTAACAAGAAAGTTCCAAAAGCAACTGAATTATGTACATAAGTTTAATATACAAAGCAGAAAACCATTACACTCACCTTTGCTTTCAAATTTGACTTCTATATTTGTTCATGCGTGCGATCTTCACAAATCTTAACTCCCAAAATTACCCAAAAGTCTTTTCCATTCGTATGCACTTGCTATATATAGCAAGTGCATAGCCGCCTTTTCTAAAAGCAACTCACACACACCCACACCACCACCCATACTTACATAACTATGTATATGTAGGTATAAGAATTTTTAACTCTTAAACAAAATAATTAAACCGAATATTACATCACACTCGGACACAGAACTCAAACGTAAAACTTGAAAATATAACTTTCATGATACACAGCCTCTGGGTCCTCTAGTTTGTCTTAAAGACCAACCAAAACCCCTATGGTTTCGATCAAATACTTGTTTCTCTTATTCAAATAAAAAATCGAATACTCTAATTTCATTAAAATCATTTGAAATCATAGGCAAATAATACATCCAGCTAAAAGCCGTTTCCCCCTTCCCAATAACATCCATGTTATTATTTCAAAATGAGCAACATCTCTAAGTTCCCAAGTCATAGAGAAATGTTAACCCAAGGCTATTATCTCTTATTGATATAGTAATAAGAGCTCTCCAAATGCAACCCTTATCCAGATGTGCACCTCCCCTTGATATGCCACCATTATCCCATGGTACACCTCTCCTTGATATGCCACCCTTATTTCCCCCTTAAATTATAGAAATCTATAGTTTTAGCCAATAATGGCCTCAAAATAGTTTCATATCGGAACAGACCAAAGTCACAACCGTCCCGTAGGAACATTGATAAAATAGTTTCATACCGGAATAGACCGAAGTCATAACCGTCCTGTAGAAACATTGTTTCAATTCATAATAGACCGAAGTCACAACCGTGCAGATGAAACATTTGAATACTCATTTCTTTCAAAACAGACCTCATGTTACAGCCGTCTTGAAAGAAAATCTCAACAATATCTTTTCCAGATTTTTAACCTCATTTGAAAGATACAAAAATACTCTTTTTAGTCACAAATGGTTTGAAAAACTTGGCCGCTTTTATGAAATAAAACTTGGCTGGACAATAGATCCTCATCAAATAAACACATATCAGTGGCACAGTATTACCATCATTTCCACACAAAAACCAGTAATCTTAACAAAATCGAAGACTGTTGTTTAAAGCAAAAACTCACCTTATATGAGATAAAATAGCAACAGGAACTACTTTAGCTTCTAACCCGAATTTTCTAGCTTCAAATTTTTTAGAAGGAATCACATATTTTCTCTCTCTCTCTCTCTCTCTGTTGTTCTTTCCCAACACTCTGTTTTCTGATCAAAGATGGCTTCTTGAGTCTCTACAAAATTCAGTTTATTGTGAAATTTCACTTATGGTATTGGTACTGCCAAACTCGGATCTGCTAAACACTTTCATAGATTAGACACATGATTGTTCCAACTGGTATGCAACCATTCCACTTCGTTTGCAGATTCTGAATGGCTCAGTATACATTGGACTGAGCTTACCTCTTTACCAAATCTGACCACACCTTTTGTTGATCCTCTCACTCATTGATTTGATGATAGTACTTTTTACCAATCAAAGTGTTATGATTTTATCTATTCAGTTTCAACGATCATCACTGAGTCCATTTAGTGATCGCCGAACATGTATTGTAACTCTATAGAGATAGTCACACTTCAAGAAGACAAAACTCACATCCAAGAACCTTCAGCAAGTGTCGAAGACTGAAACTGAAGATTAGTGACTAGCGCGTTCGTGATCTGAAGTGGTATTTAGTGATTACAACCTGGTCAACATATGTGTGAAGACTTCACAAGCCATAGTGAATGCTGAAGAGACCTCCAACGTCATTCCAGTATTCATCGATCAAATGAAGCTTTCCATGCACGATTATTTTTGTGTTGTCCATCTATACACAAGGACTAACCCAAACCCTCTCTAGAGTGTGGTAGAACACGAAGTTGATTGGTTGACTATAGTGTTCACCAACTCCATGAAAGGATATATGGTCATGAATAGACAAAAGTACTATTCATTGTAGCAAAGGACAAGATTTACTCTAAAAGCTTGATGCATGTTCTGCCTCTTCTGAATTGCATTTAATGCAATAAGTATAAATAGCCGAGTTCTCTCACCACTCAGATATACAAGCGATACAAGCAGATTAGAATTCCTCTCTCAAATTCTAAGAAGCATACCCAAGAAGAACACACTTCTAGTCTTATTTAGTTCGGAAAATCTCTTATATTTACTAAGTGTATCTGTGTGTATTTCTAGATTGTTTTAGATAGGTTTTTTTCTTTACCTTATCTATTCCATAAACAATTTGTAAAAATATGTATTGATCTTTCTATATCAATATATATATATATATATATTTAAGAGTGAAAGTTATTGTAATATTAAGTTTTCAGGATATAATTGATCCGTTTTAAAGTTATGAAGCAATGGAAAGTTTAGGGTTGATTTATTGTGTGTGGATTTTTGAGGAATTAACCTGTGAGTTTTATTTTTCCTCCTAATTTGTTATTGATGTATTGATTAATATTGGTGATGTATAAAGGGAGTGGTTGCTCATGCACCGCCCAAACACTTTTTCTACTTACTATGTATAGTAAGTTGGGTGGAACTGAGAAGGGTTTACCAACCCATACTAGGAAAATCTCTCTCTCTTTGCAATTTATCATCAATCAGATAGAAGAAGCAATCCTAGTTTCAATCTGAGATTTTGGTATAAAGTTAGTGTAATGGCTTTCTATTCTGCATATTAGTCATATGTATATGATTCAATTGCTCTTGAATATTACTATTATGTTTTGAATAACCTTTTACCGGACATGTCAATATCTGAATGAAATTCTAAACCGGTTGTAGTGTTGACCGGATTTCATCCTAAACCAGATGAAGTGTTGTCCGGATTCATCCTAAACCAGATGAAGGGTATTCCGGATTATCCTAAACCTAATGAAGTGTTGTTCGGATTCATCCTAAACCAGATGAAGTGGTGTTTGGACTCATCCTAAACCGCATGATGTGTTGACCGGATTCATGTATAAACCGGCTAAACTACTATTCGGATACATGATTAACCAAATAAAGTGTTGGCAACTTTTTATATCTTATCTGATTAAAGAATTATAGTGGGAAAGTCTTAAGTAGGTGTAACCGTGATAGAGGAACTAGCGGTGTAACCACGATAGATGAACTGGTAGGGTAACCCCGATAGATTAAATGGCGGTGCAACCACGATAGAGGAACTGGCGGTGTAATCACGATAGATGAACTGGCAGTGTAACCGCGATAGAAGAACTAGCGGTGTAACCTCGTGTTATAACCGTGTTTCAGACAACGTGGTTTGAGGTAAATTATACATAATTATTATGTGAATTACGTGAGGTATGCATGTTTAATTTTGAAATGCATGAATCAGAAATGCATGTGAAAATGATACTGTGCATAAATATCAGAAAAACAGTATGTGTATGTGAATATGATAATATGCATACATGGAAGGATGTGAAAGTACATGTGCGGGTAAATGGTCTTATGTGAAGTTTATTATTTTTAGAAGATATCTACATAGTTAAGAAAGGTTAGGTTTTAAAAATGATTTCTTCCACTACCTAAAAACTATTGATATAGTTAAAATAATCTCCACCGCCTTGTGAGAGTATTTAAAGAAAGAAAAAGGATAAGATTTCTATCTTATCACTTTGGGATCACAAATCCGATTAAGTATGACTTATCATCCTCAGACAGATCGATAGAGTGAAAGAACTATCCAAACTCTTGAAGACATGTTGAGAACCTGTGTTATAGACTTTGGGGGATCTGGGAGGATCACTTACCATTAATAGAATTTTCCTACAACAACAGTTATCACTCCAGCATCCAAGCGGCACCGTATGAAGTTATGTATGGAAGAAAATGCCGAACGCTATTATGTTGGAATGAGGTAGGTGAAAAGCAATTGACAAGTCATGAGATGGTGCAAACGACATCTAAAAAGATTGAATAAATTCGAGCAAAAATTAAAACGGTTCAAGATCGACAGAAAAGTTATGCTGACAAACGAAGAAAGCCGATCGGATTCAACATAGGTGACTTTGTGATGCTAAAGGTATCTCCGTGGAAGGGTGTTATGAGGTTTGGAAAGAAAGGTAAACTTAGTCCAAGGTATACTGGACCGTTCAGAATCAGCAAATGAGTTGGGCTGGTAGCTTATCAATTGGAGTTACCAGAAGAACTCAGTCAGATTGACAACACCTTTCATGTGTCAAACTTGCGCAAGTGTTCGGCAGATCCAAGCTTATCAGTACCACTTCTAGAGATTAAATTAGATGATAAGTTGAATTTTGTTGAAACACCCGAGGCAGTGACCGATAAAATGATCAAGGTGTTGAGAAATAAGGAGATCAACTTGGTGAAAGTTCAGTGGAAATCTCATAAGGGTTCAGAAGCAACATGGGAACTGGAATCTGAAATGAGAACCCGTTACACTTGGTTATTTGATTAAATGAATTATGGGACATAATTCTTTTGAAGGGGAGATAATGTTATAACCGGGTTTCAGACAACCTGGGTTGAGGTAAATTATACATAATTATTATGTGAATTACGTGAGGTATGCATATTTAATTTAGAAATGCATGAATCAAGAATGCATGTGACAATAATATTGTGCATACATATGGGAAAAACAATATGTGTATGTGAATATGATAATATGCATACATGGAAGGATGTGAAAGTACATGTGCGTGTAAATGATCTTATGTCAAGTTTATTATTTTTAAAAGATATCTTCATAATTAAGAAAGGTTTGGTTTTAAAAATGATATCTTCCACCGCCCAAAAACTATTGATATAGTTAAAATAATCTCCACCGCCTTGTGAGAGTATTTAAAGAAAGAAAAAGGATAAGATTTCTATCTTATCACTTTATTTGCAGAAAAATCCAGGTAGAGAGAAAAATGTGTTTTCTGGTGGTGAGAGTGTTCTTGGAAAAGAAATTGTTGCTCAAAATCGTTCAAAGAACCAGTTTGCTATAACCTGTAGAATCTGTGTTGATAAGGTGAGTTTTGGATAAACTAAAACCTTTATATTTGTTGTTATATAAATTGTGGGTTTGGAGAATTTATGATTTAGGAAGGAGTTTGGTAAAAACTGTTTTCTAATAGTTTAAATGAAGTATTGATGATTAGGAGTTTTGAAACTGTTTTAAATAGATAAAACATTAATTGTGTTTTAAAACAGTTTTGGAAAAATTGATATTCTGTTTTAAAAGATTTACAAGAGAATTGATATGTGGAAACATATGGAAGAACATATTATTCTTGAGTTTGAAGGTTTAGATGATAAAACTGTTTTGGAAACCATTATCGGTTGAAAACTATAGAGTACATCTCATCAAGACGGTTGTGACTTTGGTCTGTCTTTGTTTGGAATTAATCTATAGATTTTGATGAAAAATTAAGGGTGGCATATCAAGGTTGGGATAAGGGTGGCATATCAAGGAGAGGTGTACCTTTGGATATAAGCGTGACAATTGTATGTGGTTATTATAGCTCTTGCTATTATGTCTTTTAAGATTACAATAGATTTGAGTGCCTACTTCTTTGTGATTTGAGGACTCAAATATGTTGTTCTTATTATAGATGATAGTATTCATGTTATTGAGAAGGGAAAAACTTGGCCTATGGCAATTGGTTTTGGATATAAACTATTTTTGGATCAAGTGTTTGGATACAGAGAAACTAGAGAGGCTCTGGTTGTTCCTTGAAAGGAACTAGTGGGGCTCTGGTTGGTCCTCATTATAGAACCAGAGGGATTCTGGACAATAATTTTGGAAAGTACGCAAAGTATTTACTAAATGTTTTAGTTGGACCAGAGGCTCTGCATCCATAGATAAGCGCTTCTGTGTCAAAAGCATATTTTAGAATTTTTTTAAAAAGAGTCTTAAACTTGGAAAACTTTCTTAGGACAGACCAGAAGCTCTGGTTGGCCTATGCGGGTTGGACTAGAAGCTTTGGTTGGTCTTACATTTTGAACCAGAAGCTCTGGTTGGCTTACACAGGCGGACCAGAGGCTCTGGTTGAGTTTTACAGATTTAACCTGAAGCTCTGGCTAGTAGAACTAGAGCTCTGGCCATACAAGATCTTTTGAAAATATATTTTAATCTTTGGAAAAGCTATTTTATTATCTATAAGATTGATCTATGAACTATTTAAGAATCTCTACTTGAGTAAGAGGCTCTGGTTGGCTTAACCAGAAGCTCTAGTGGAGGAACCAAAGGAGCTCTGGTCCTCTTGTTTGTTGAAATATTTTCTAAGTCTGTCTATGGAACCGGTGGTCCGATGGACTTAAACAGATTATGGGTTCATATGTTAAGATGAGAAGTGATTTTATTTGAATAAATGTTTTGGTGGTTATCACCCTGCAACTACATGGAAAAAGGGAAATCTCACTAGACCTTTAGGTCTAACCCTCAATTTGTGTTTTCAAATATGTGTTGCAGGAAATGCGGATTATAATGATAGTAAAGGAAAAGGGAAAATGTGAATTATTTCCTTATGTGATTAGCTTTATGAAGATCATCTTTGGTTATGTTTTGAAGAATAGATATTCTGATTAAAAGAGCATGTATTTTGAAATTTTAGAGTTCTGTATTTTTTATTGTAGACTCTTATATTATGGACCTTTGTGGGCTTGAACATGTATTCTATGAATGAAATATGTGTTTTATGCAATGTGAGTTTTGGGGGTGTTAGGCCGCGATAGATAGAATGGCGGTGTAACCGCGATAGATGAAATGATTAAATGTTATAATAAGATCCAGGTTTGTTATAATCTTGGGTATTGAATTATATGTTGTTTGTATGATGAAGATGCACTTACTATATCTTTTTGTCTAATGCTCAGTTATTGAAGTAATATGTTTTGCAGGTCATCTATCATAACAAGACAAAGGCAAGGGAAAAATATAATGAAATGATATTTAGATGAATATATTGTAGTAGACAATGTTTTTGTTAACCCATATGTTTTATCATTATGAAAACAATCTATGTTTGGGTTATACTTTGGATGATGTTTTAGATATGAATGGTTGATGTGAGTTATATCATGGTTAGTAAATGTGGGTTGTAACAGTTGGTATCAGAGCCTTTGTTTAAAATATCTAGGTATTTTCTTAATACTTAGACTTAAACTAGAGATGTGAATATGTGATAATGGGTTTCACTCGGACTATGAACATGGGAATATGTTATAGCTAAATCTATTATGAGAATAAGTATGATAAAGTTAGATTACATATGATTGATGTAATCATAATAAATATGATAAAGTTAGATTACATATGATTGATGTAATCATCAGTTACAAATATTAGACCCATGGGTAAACGTGTTATCATATTTTGATCTGTGATAATCGTATGTGTGTTTATTGTTATAGAAAAGACGTTAAAGTAATGCAAATACTAAGAAAAGATGGCAGATAATCCTAATCGATCGGGAAGGACATCTACTAGTCATGGAAGAGGTCGGGGAAGAGGAATGATAAACCAAGAAGAGGACCCGGAAAACGTTATGACAATCGAAACACGAAGTTGAAGTAGGCGTTGAGGAAGGAGAAGAAATATTCAACTAGAAACTTATTTCGAACATGAATTATCAGCACATAAGAGTTCTATGGTAGGACCTGGAAAAGGTAGAGCAAGAAGTAGAAATAATGCTACTGATCCTGGTTTTATTACTCAACAAATGTTGGCTGCTGAATTGGGAAAATTTCAAAAAAAGTATGGTAAGTTTGTTGGGACGTTCGACACAAAATAACCCAAAAGAAGTAAGGGATCCCGATTATCAGGAAGAAGTCGGAGCTAGTACACCGGCAATAGATATATCTGTACCCCTTACTTCATCCTCAGTTCAAAAAGGATGAGATATTAAAATGTTTCTTGCTTGTAAACCTCCTAAATTTTCCGGGGATCGTGATCATGTTAAAGTCATGTGTTGGCATAAGAAAATTGAATTAAGTCTGTAAATCAGTAAAAGTGTAGAGGAGAATAAAGTCATGTTTGCTATGTCTCGACTAAGATAAAGTGCTCTATACTGGTGGGAGATTTTTTCAAGTTCAGATCCAAATATTTTGAAAACTATGTTATGGGAGGAATTTGTGGTAAAATTTAAGATGCAATATTGTCTTGAAGCGGCGGAACGAAAATTAGAAGATGATTTCCTTCGTCTGGAACAAGGAAACATGTCAGTTTGTCAGTATACGAAAGTGTTCATGGAATAGTCTCGGTTTGCTGAAGCTTACATTGTATCTAAAAGTAGTAAAGTTATAAAGTACATCTGGGATTTGGAGTCTAATCTCCTAAAATATGTGATATGTAGAAATCCAACGACATTTCTAGAAATCAAACAAGATCTAGTTAATAAACTTCGTAAATTAAAGAGATTGTAGAGCTAATTGAGAAACTTCATAAGTCTGAGAGTGAATTGATTGAAGATAGGAAATTACTGGAGTAAGAGAAAGATAAAGTGTTAGAAGTGGAAAAGTTTTTGAATGCTGAAACGAAAGTTTTGGAGAAATAGAAGAAAATGATAATAGAAGTTGAGAAAAGATTTGATTCTGAACGAAAATCTTTTGAAAATAAGATTAACTCGTTGGAGATGAATGCTAAAATGCTTTTAAAGCAAATTTTTTTGATTTTGAACAACTTATCATCTTGGAACGCTCCAAAGTTGATAAAGAAAAGAAAGAGCTTAAAGAATAATGTATAAGCAATAATTTGGAATTTGTTAATAGTGCTGAACAAAAGCAGAAAGCACTAGATGAAGAGAAGAGACTGTTTGCTCTTGAAAAGAAAAACACTGTTAAGAAAGAAGCAACAATTGCCAAAGAGCTTGTAGAAAAGAAGAAGTGGCTCGACATTGCTTCTGAGAATGATAAGGGAAGTTCATATGAAGAAAGAAAGAAGTTTGAGCAGGAAAGGAAAATGTTTGAAAAGATGAAGAAGGAGTTAAAAGGTAAACCTCTGGATACTTCAAAAAAATTGTCTGATCTAAAGACAAAACTTGAAACTGAATTGAACATGAGAACTGAGCTTAAAAAGAAGTATGATGTAGTTGCTAATGAAAGAGACCAGTTATTAAAGAAAGTAAAAGACTTTTCAAGTGATCAAAGCTCAATTGGTTCTCCATCACAACGTACAACCAGCTTTTATGACTGTTCTAGTGTTAAAACTAACAGTTATTCAACCAGTCCTAAATCAACTATTTCTAAAAACAATTCTCGTTCTTCATATCAGTATTATCAAGGTTATGTCATTGGATCACCCAACTATTCTTCAAAAGTTAACAATGTTTGGGTTAATAAAGCTGATTCTGTTTCGTCTTGTAACTTTGTTGTTACTAACCCTATTCTTCCTTGTATTGTGAGATCCACTAATGATCTAATCAATCTTATCAAGAGAAAAATCATGTGCTCAACATGCAGAACCACTGATTTTGTCAATAGAAAAAGGTACAACAGATGGTATGGAGACAACAGATATCAGAAAAGCTATAATAGTTATAACAAGTATGATAACAATTGGTATGGATCATGTTGTATATATGATGAACCTGTTACAGGTTCTAAGAAGAAAACATCTAATGCAAATAGATGGTTTGGCAGTTACAATATTCCTCAACCCGATACTAACAAAGAAGGACCCAAGTTCGTCTGGGTACCAAAATTTGTTTGATCTGATTTTGCAGGTGTATCATTATTGTGCTTATTAGTAAATGATTTGTATGATGCAAATACAGGCGGAGTTTGTTTTATGTCCATATATGGTTTTTAAACACAACAGTTTAGGACCCGTGCTGAATTGATTGTGCCTTATGAACAACTCCGTTCAAGACCCGAGCCAAAATATATATTTTTTATTACTTTGAGCTGAAATGAAATACTACTGAAATCTATTTTCTAGGGGGAGTCTCTAGAAAATGTTAATAAATGTTTTTGGAAGTTGAATCGATTTCTGAAACGAGTACATTTTCTGAGCAGGTATTTCCTGAGATTTTACTTGCGTAATTTCTCATCGTACATAATTCCAATACCTGTTTCATCTATTCTTCAAATTGTTATTATCACGTCTCTTATATAAAAATCATTTTTGGTAATAATACACTCGTTTGTAATCAAAGTTGTTTTCTGATAATTTTTTTTACTTTGATTGCTACACATTTCATTATTCTTTGGTTATCAGAATCTGTAAACTTGTACTTACATATCTTCATTTATTTCTCTCACATTCGTTGAATAATCTGTTTTGAACATCACTTCTCGATTGATTGTACTTAAACGCAATATTTTTTCTTGATCAATTATATCTGATCATTGTGCTTCATAGTAATAATTTTTTGATCAACTGTTTGTGATCATTTAAGCATACTGTCATTTTAGGAGGGACTGAGTGTTTCACTGAAATACCTCAATGGAATGTCAGAACCGATAGACCTACCTATGAGGACAACCATATCTGAATGAGCTTAAACTCAAAATGGGTTTGTGTGCAGAGCTTAAAATGAAAAAGAGAGGGATAGTTGTTTTGAACCAAAAGAATTAATGAGAGAAGTGTCAGAATTAAAAGATTACAAGAATCCTGTTCTAAACTTCAAAAAACCGGGCAAACCACGTAATCTATTAGTTATCGATTCTTTGGAGACTACTATTGAAAAAAGGCAAAGCCCAAGCCAATTCTTGTCACAACCCCACCAACTACTCATATATCTCTTAACAGATAAGTATTTCAATAACGCTTGGGGCACGCAGCTCACAATCTATCAGATTCCCATTTGGAGATTATTGATATTTAAAAAGAAGGATATATGCCCCCCCTTCAAATCTTTTTGATAACGAATTGAGTCAGATAAATTTGTGTAGTCCACACGGTTTATATTTTTGAGCTTAAATCAAAGCATATGTTGCCTTATTTTTCTACACTACATAAATTTTGCAAATTATATTTTATTTTGCCGTAACATTTATAGATATACTTTTTATAAGATATTGATGATTGAATGGAAGTCCTAGTGAGATGAACCTCAAAAAGTCTCATATATGAAGTACATTTGTTGTACTAAATACATCTTTTATATTCACAGGCCAATATTTTAATAAGATTGAAAACAATTTCATAAGTTGAACTTGGTTACTTTCCTATCTTCTTAATCTGAAAAGATTATACAAGTGGATTTGAAAATTTTGCTTACAATTTTATGAATTGACGGTATTCGCTGAAAATTTCATCATTCTGGTGTAAGACGCAAATGCTTCTCATTTTATCATAAGGGGGAGTATGATATAATGAATGAAATAATCAATTCTGAACAATATAAGGGGGAGTATGATATAAAGATCGGGAACCGGCAAAAGACTCAAAGGAGTGTGAATGTAATGACTAAAGATGATTCTTGTGCTATAATGTTTGAGGGAAATAGAATGTGAATTCATCTTTATAAGAATTTACTGAAAGAGATTTCTCAATGAGGAGAATGTTAATACTAGGGACAATATTAGTCAATGTTTATCTGAAGAAATTCTTTGAAGATCATATTCTGAAGACTATTGCTAAAGACTGTTACTGTTATTACTCTTTATTGTGAAAAGAGAAGATCGTTTCTGTTCTACATTCAAGGGGGAGAATGTTTAGAAGATTTTCTCAACAAAAGATTATCAGAAGATCATAAAGCAGATAATGTTAGAGGATTATTTTTTGAAGATTTCAAGAAGTCGTAAAGAGCTTAAAGCTTCAATGTTCAAAAGAGATTCGGAGAATGCAAATTCTTTCAAGCCTGAATACAAAGTGGGAGAATGTTGGGATTGAATGTTAGAGTTAAATTGTATTCGTCTTGATAGGTTATAATTGTATTTTCGAGTGTTTGACTTTGTAAAGTCATTATTGACTTTGACTAGTGCTTTTATTTTGTTCACCTATAAATAGTTTTGTCTTGTAGAGAATTGGAAGAGAGCTTCATTGTAATACTACGTACAATTGAGAGTGAAATATGAATGTTGACTGTTTGAACTTTTCTCTCTAGACTTTCATAGATGTTCTTGATATATGAAGATTGATAATATTATGGGACACACAATGAGCTCCCTCTGAATTAAAGGAGTTAATGTCATAATTAAAAGAATTGCAGGATAAAGGTTTTGTTCGACCAAGTAATTCTCCATGGGGCACGCCAGTGCTCTTCGTAAAAAAGAAGGATGGATCAATGAGAATGTGCATTGATTACCGAGAACTGAATAAATTAACAATCAAAAATAAGTATCCTCTTCCGAGAATTGATGATTTGTTTGATAAATTGGTTGGGGCTACTTATTTTTCAAAAATTGATTTACGATCCGGTTATCATCAATTAAAGATTCAAAATGAAGATGTGTTGAAAACGGCATTCCGTACGCATTATGGTCACTATGAATTTCTGGTTATGCCGTTTGGACTCACAAACGCGCTTGCAGTCATTATGGATCTGATAAATAGGGTGTGTCGCCTATATTTTGATAAATTTGTGATTGTCTTCGTTGATGATATTTTGATATACTCTCGGTCGAAAGAGAAGCATGCTCACCATTTGAAACTACTCCTTGAATTACTAAAACAAGAAAAGTTGTACGCTAAGATGTCAAAGTGTGAATTTTGGCTGCGAGAGGTTCAGTTTCTGGGTCATGTTATTTCAGCGGAGGGCATAAAAGTGGATCCTCTAAAGATTGAAGTCATTGAAAATTGTGAAGCGCCAAAGACCCCAACCGAAATCAGAAGTTTTCTTGGATTGGCTGGGTATTATCGCAAGCTACTCTATTTACTAAATTGATAAAGAAGAATGTAAAGTATGAGTGGGAAGAAGCACAAGCTCAAGCCTTTCAAGTGTTAAAAGATAAGTAATGCAGTGCACCAATTCTATCTCTGCCCGATGGAATGGAGGATTTTGTGGTACATAGTGACTCATCGAAGATGGGCTTAGGTTGTGTATTGATGCAACATGGAAAGGTAATTGCTTATGCTTCAAGACAGTTAAAAGATCATGAAAAGCAGTATCCTACTCGTGATATGAAGTTAGCAGCTGTAGTGTTTGCTTTAAAGATATGGATGCATTATTTATATGGTACGAAATGTCAAATTTTCACAAATCATAAAAGCTTACAACATCTGTTCCATCAGAAAGATTTGAATATGCGCCAAAGATGATGGTTAGAATTGGTTAGGAATTATGATTGTGAAATTTTGTACCATCCAGGAAAAGCAAACGTGGTGGCTGATGCTTTAAGCCGTCAAGAGAAAAGTGGTACCATCAAAGCTATAACTTTAAGAGTTGAGTTACTACCAAGTCTTTAAGAAGAATTGCAGGAATTCGAAAGTGAAGCTATGAAAGAGGATAAAATTAAACAAGAAAGACTAGGTGGAATAATATCTAAATTTGAAAAGAATGGCAGGGGATTTTGGAGTTTCCAAAACAAAATTTGGGTACCATGTTATGGTAATCTCAGGGAACGTTGTTGGTCCCTTGAGGGTCTACAAGATAAGTAAAACAGTTTGTAGAAGGTGGGGGATGAATACAAACACAATATTTTTAAATTTAAAATGTAAATTGATAGAGAAGATCAATACAAATTTTACAAGAGTGTTTGCGGAAAGATAAAGTAAAAAAATCTATCTAAACAATCTTTGGTTATACACAGATTCTTAGCAAGTGAGAAAAGAAAGGCTGTAAAGAAAAGTTCTTTTACTTAAGCTCAAAAATGTTGAAAGTAAGAATTAGGTTTAGAGAGTGAGTTGCGCACACTCTGCATGGAGAAGAAACACTTCTATTTATACCCAATGCATTAAATGTTCATTTAATGCAATATGGTAGGGTTAGAATGCATGTCAAGCCTTAAGAGGAAGACTTGTCATTTGCTACAGTGAATAGTACAAAAACATTATTAACGAGTAGACATCCTTACCTAAAGTTGGTAGGCAATAGAGTCGACTAGTCGGCTCCATACCGTACTAACTATTTGAAAGGGTATGGTTTTATCATTTGTGTGCATAAGAATAAGACAACAACAATCGTGCTAAGCAAGCTTCCTTTGATTGCTGAATGTTGGAATAACCTGGAGGTCTCTTCAGCATTCGCTAAGGCTTGAGCAGTCTTCACACATATGTAGACATGCTTGTAATCACTGAGTACCACTTCAGATCATGTACTCGCCAATCTCTAATCTTCAGTTTTAGTCTTCGACATTAGCTGAAGGTTCTTTGGTGTCAGTGTTGTCTCCTTGAAGTATCGTTGTCTCTAATTGAATTACAATACAAGTTCTTCAGCGATCACTGAACAAGCTCAGTGATGGTCGCTGGAACTGAAAAGTGTTGATCCTCTCTCTCAGTGATTTGATGATAATCCCTTTTTCCTTTCGATGTATTTCTGTGTCTGTAATTTCAGTTCCAGCGATCATACACTGAGYTTGTTCAGTGATCGCTGAAGAACTTGTTTTGTAATTCATTCAGAGACAACGATACTTCAAGAAAACAACACTCACACCAAAGATCCTTCAGCAAACGTCGAAG
>NW_020201782.1:0-17110 GCF_001531365.2 Cynara cardunculus var. scolymus
GTTGTTCGCACTCTGCATGGAGAAGAAACACTTCAATTTATACCCAATGCATTAAATGAACATTTAATGCAATATGGTAGGGTTAGAGTGCGTGTCAAGCCTTAAGAGGAAGACTTGTCCTTTGCTACAGTGAATAGTATAAAAAGCACTATTCATGAGCAGACATCCTTACCTAAAGTTGCTGGACAATAGCGTCGACTAGTCGGCTCCGTACCGTACCAACTCTCATAAGGGTATGGGTTTTGTCCTTTGTGTGTATAAGGACAAGACAACAATAGTCATGCTAAGCAAGCTTCCTTTGATCGCTGAATGCTGGAATGACCTGAAGGTCTCTTCATCATTCGCTGAAGCTTGAGAAGTCTTCACACATATGTAGACAGACTTGTAATCACTAAATACCACTTCAGATCATGCACTCGTCAGTCTCTAATCTTCAGTTTCAGTCTTCAACGTTTGCTGAAGGTTCTTTGGTGTGAGTGTTGTCTTCTTGAAGTATTGTTGTGTCTGATAGATTTACAATGCAAGTTCTTCAGCGATCACTGAACATACTCAGTGAAGGTCGCTGGAAGCGAAAAGACAGAAACATAAATACAACGTATAAGTGAAAAGAGATTATCCTCAAAGCACTGAGAGAGGATCAACAGGGTTTTTTAGGCATGATGTGAAAACATATAATTAAAATACATAAGTATGCATGGTTATATATATATATATATATATGCATAATTATGTGTTTTACATACATATATTGGAAATGCATGCATAAGAAGTATGCATGGATGAATGTAGTATATGGAATGCATGCATGTGGGAGTGATGAGAAGCCGACTTTCCTGTTAAGGAAAGTATAGATAGAGGGTGAAGTTAATTTGTGAAATTCTTGCCACTTTTGAGATTATAGTGAGCAGTTTCAAGAAGAAGAATTGATTGGATTGTTTTCTAGAATTTTAAGACAAAACTATTTCAAGGTGAGTGGTTAAACATTTTAAGATACCTTGAATTTGCATGACTGATTTTTTATTAGAAACTTGTCATCCGGATTAAACTCTAAATCGGACAAAGAGATGTCCGGATTGTTCTAAATTGGACACGTGTTGTTCGATATAACCTTAAATCGCTCATAGTATTGTGCGTTTTAAAAAGATGGTGAGATTTTGAATTATGTAAATCGGATATGACCTTTGAACGAAGAAGTAGGAATATGATCAAGTTGCCCGATATGTTTATAAATCAAATGATGTATTATACGGTTTAGATATAAATCGGACAAGTCTTAATTGAGGAAAATGTTCTCCGGATTTGTAAATCGGACAAAAGATTTTGAGTTGTCTGAATTTGTAAATCGGATAAGGACTTGTGTTGTCCGGATTTGTAAATTGGACAAGGATTTGTGTGCTGTCCGGATTTGTAAACCGGTTGAATGAGACTACGTGTTGTCCGAATTAGATAATCGGCCAAGGCTTGACCGGAGATGAAGTCCGGCCAAGTCTATAATGACCGGATTTGTGCTCTAATTAAAATATTGTTCAACCAATCATTATTTTTATCATTCTTTATGATGATAAAGAATGAGAATTTTGATAAAGATGATTTCGAACTGATGATATTCCATTATAACGTTTTATGACTGGGGTCTGTTCTAATTGGAATTATTTTGTAAAATGATTTATGAGGAAATAAGGGTGGCATATCAAGAAGAGGTGTACCATGAGATAAGGGCGGCATATCAAGGAGAGGTGTACCATGGGATAAGGGTGGCATATCAAGGAGAGGTGTACCTTTGGATATAAGTGTGGCATTTGTATGTGTGATGTGAAAAAAATAACTCTTACTATTATATCCTTTAAGATTACTGTGATTTGGRATCTTTATTTCTTTGTGATTTAAAGATTTAGAATCAGGGTTCTTATTGGAAATCATAGTATGGATGTTATTGAGAAGGGGATAACAGGTTTATGGTCTGAAACTTTGATTAAACCTTGTTTGGAATAAAAAAGCTTTAAAAGTGGCATTATGTGAAACCTGGTTGGTTCATACCTATTTGGGTTTTGATGTATTATCTAAAAGCAGAGAGTTTGACTTGAAAAGTTGAAAGGTACTGGTAATATGTTTTTACTTGTTCATATATTTGTTATATGTATGAAAAGTTGTTTTAAATAAAGTTTTGGTGATTTTTGCCCTGCAATAACATAAAAAAGGAACTCACTAGACCTACCGGTCTAACCCTCGTTTTGTGATTTTCAATATGTGTTGTAGGAGGTTCACACGGTAAGGGAAAAGGGAAAATATAATATTTTCCTATTTGCATATATGCTAGAAGATTTGTCTATGATATGTAAAGTTTTGATAGTCGAACATTGATTAGTGGAAGAATTGTATTTGGAATTTTTGGACCATGTATTTTGTAATGGTAGATTCTTGTACTAAGGGACCTATGTGGTGTATAAACATGTATTTCTTATGTATGAAGTATGTGTTACATGCAATGTGTGGTATGGGGTGTTACATAAGGTGGTATCAGAGCCTGAGTTTAAGGGATTTAGGTATTTAACAGCATAATACCTAGACTTAAACTATTTCGTTGCATGTTAAGGGTCCCGGACATAGTGTTAGACCCCATAAGTATTATGCATGAGGTAATGAAGACAAACAAGTGATGAAGAACCAGAAGGCCGATGGAAGACTTCAAGGAAAAATGACTAAGTCTGAAGAACAACCAGAGGGTCGATGAACTGACCAGTGATGCGATGGAAAGTGCATCTCCATAACCCCTCTAGATACTAACACTTGGAGTTTCCTTCACTAGTTCAACCATAGGTAAGCAATGAAGATATGAAGATAAGGTTGAACGCATATCCCATGGAAAACAGCTGGAGATAATCATTCTACAGCTGGATTCTACAAAGTTTATCTTGTTTTAATGTTTATCCTTATTATAGATAAGCTTTATCTGTTAGTAGAAGATTAGCTAAATAGTCTCGCTAGATAGTTATCTTTTTATTAGCCTACTAGTATAAATAGGTGATTAGGCCTTATTCTAATAAACGATGCTTTTACGTTTTTACATTAATATTGAATAGAGTGAAATCATTGGCACTCAAGATTGTTCTTTGAATGTTCATACATTGTTCTTGAGTGTTCATCATTTTGTACATTAAAATACTATAATTTGGTTATTCTTAACTTGATTATTAGTGTTATTGAGAGATCTGAGATCAACACATAGTTAGCACCATTGGAAATATATATGATGAGTTAAAAGAAAGTGTGTAAGGTAAATTTTAATTACATCTGGCTAGTGTAATTATGAATTTACAGGTACATATCTGGACTTGAATACTTCATTGTATTTGGGAATGTGAATACGTGATTATTAACACTAAATTATGCAGATGTCTAGCCAAACACGGAGATATGAGAGAATTGCTCATCGTGAGTCAGAAGAAAGAGAAGAATCACCCGTAAATCTTCCAACCAGTACATCTGGAAATAGAGGTCGGGGAAGACCAAGGGGAAGAGGCAGAAGAAGAAGCCAGACACAAGGAAGGGGTCGGGCTGAAATACATTATGAGCATGAAGAATCCCATGCTGGGAATGATCAGGTGGGATCAGTGCCACACACATAATATGACAGAGACATGTTGGTTGAGGAAATGGGGAGGATAAAAAAAACCTTAACGTCTATTATGGGAATACCAACAAGAGTGGAAGCGGAAAGAGTGGAAGTACATCCCTCTGTTCCGGTTGCTCATAACAAGGAATGAGACATTAAAATGTTCCTAACTTGTAAACCACCAACTTTTTCTTGAGAAAGAGATCCAGTAAAGGCTATATGCTGGATAAGGAGACTGAATCTGTGTTCAACACCATCCGGTGTCCAGAAACTTTTAAAGTTCGATTTGCTGTATTAGTATTGAAGTCAAATGCCCTGTTTTGGTGGGAAGTCGAATCGTTGGCCAGAACAGATGTCTTACAAACATTATCTTTGACATAATTTGTGAACCAATTTAAAGATCAGTTTTTTTCTAAGATGGATGTACGGAAAATGGAAGAAGATTTCTTGAAGTTGGAATAGGGCAATGGAAATGTTCGAGAATACACTGACAAATTTATTGAATATTCTCAGTTCGCTAAACACTATATTTCAATAGAGTCTAGGAAAGTGGAAAGGTATATCTGGGGATTGAAACCTTCAATCCGTGAATTCGTGATCGCTATGAAATCTACTACCTTTTCACTAACTGTGGATGCGGCAGAAGTGACATAACGGAATAAGAATCGACAATCAGAGGGTAAGGTTGTTGAGAAAAGAAGATGGGAAGGGCCTTCATCTAACTTTTGAGGGCCAAAAGCAGTAAAATATGATAATAGATCTGAACAAAAGGTTGAAGAGAAAGTCTATACACAATGCCGAGCATTAACTGCTAGGAAAGAGAAAATAAAAATAGCTGTTAGGTCTGAGCAAGATACGACTTATTTTAAATTAATTGCACATGTTCATCAAGGTGACTGCAAGATAGATCTAATGAAGTGTTACAAATGTGGCGAGGTAGGTCATTTGTCAAGAAGCTTCCCAACCAATAGAAGATGTTTTAATTGTAATTCCCCATATCATATTTGGCCTAACTATCCGTTGTTGAAAAATCCGCAGTTAATTGTGGGGAGTAATGTGTCGGGTACTCGGGGAAGACCTACAGTATCCAGAGGAGGGCAAGGAGGGGCACGGGGAAGGTCCTTCCAGATGACAAAGAATGAGGCAGAGGCTGCTCCAGATGTAGTAACAGGTACCTTCCTTTTGAATTCTATACGTGCTAAAGTATTGTTTGATTCTAGTACAAACTTTTCGTTTGTATCACCATCGTTTGCTCACATTGCATGTTTGAATTCTATGTTACTTGATGATGAATTAGTAGTTGATACTGCTAATAGTCAGGAATCTGTTACTAGTGTATTCAATAACTGCATTATTGTTATTGAGGGGTGTGAGCTACCAATTTGGTTATTCCAAATGCCGATGAAAGAATTTGATGTAGTAGTGGGTATGGATTGGTTGGCAGAGCATCAGGCCAGTATTGTTTGTAATAAGAAAATGATCAGAATCATTTTGCCAGACCGAGGAACAATTGTTATTTATGGTGATCATCAGAATCATCGTACTAGCCTTTTGTCTGTGTTGAAAGCTCGAAAGTGTATCCGAAAGAAGTGTTAGGGATGTTTGGCATATGTGATTGATGCAAAGAAAGAGAAAGAAAAACAAGAATTGATTCCAATTTTTAATGAATACCCAGAAGTCTTTCTAGAGGATTTGTCTGGTTTACCGCCAGATAGAGTCATCGAATTCAAAATTGATTTTTACTTAGGGCAACATCAGTAGCTAAGGCACCGTATCGGTTGGCTCCTTCTGAATTGAAAGAACTGGATACTCAGTTGAAGAATTTGCATGATAAAGAATTCATTCGAGCTAGCACTTCACCCTGGGGTGCTCCGGTCTTATTCATTAAGAAGAAAGACGGATTTATGCGAATATGTATAGATTATCGAGAATTGAACAAGTTGACCATCAAGAATAAATATCCTTTGCCAAGGATTGATGACTTGTTTGATTAACTGGTGGGAGCGAGTTATTTCTCCAAGATTGATTTAAGATCAGGGTATCATTAGCTTAAGGTCAGGGAGGAAGACATTGCTACAACAGCTTTCTGAACTATGTACGGGCATCATAAATTTTTAGTTATGCCGTTCGGTTTAACTAAAGCACCCGCAACCTTTATGGATTTAATGAATAGGGTATGTATGGAATATCTTGATAAATTCTTATTGTATTTCTCGATGATATTCTTATATACTCTAAAACTGAAGAAGAACACGCATAACATCTTCGCCTAATATTGGAACTATTGAAAAGAGAAAAGCTGTATGCAAAGTTGTCCAAGTTTGAATTCTGGTTAAGGGAAGTTCAGTTTTTGGTTCATGTCATATCGGAAGAAGGGGTGATGGTAGATCCAGTAAAAATAGAAGCAGTTGAAAAATGGGAAGCCCCAAAGACTCCTTCTGAAATCCGAAGCTTTTTAGGATTGGCAGGCTATTATCGTAAATTCATTCAGGACTTCTCTAAAATAGCCGTGCCATTGACCAAATTGACCCGGAAGAATGTTAAGTTTCAGTGGGAGGAAGAACAGCAAAAATCTTTCCAACTACTGAAAGATCATCTGTGCAGCGCCCCGGTGTTGACCTTACCAGATGGATCAGAAGATTTTGTAGTATACAGCGATGCTTCGAAACTGGGATTGGGATGTAATATTTGGGTTACGAGTTTTGATTTAAATTTTTTGAATATATATATATATATATATATATATGTATGTATGTTAGGAGGGTGGGATGTGTGTGATAGATTTAATAAAAGTTTTGTTTTGAGGGAAGGGAAAGTCGGCTGATGAAGCACCACCATCATCACTCTTTGCRTTTGCTATATATAGAAAATRGAGTTAGATGAAAAAGTTTACACACTTGCTATAACAGGAAAGTTTCCTTTGTGAATCTTAYRGATTGGCAKAAAAGAGAAGAGAATTTAGAGCTAYAGATATTTGAAGTCAAAATTCACAATAAAAGGTGAGTGTATRCTGCTTTAAAGTATTGGTTATTGCTTCTTTTATTAGTAAAATCTGCTACTTATGAACTGTATTACATAAATATTTGGTTAAGTCCTTAAACCGGACAAGGAGTGTCCGGAGTTCTCCTTAAATCGGATAAAGGGTGACCGGATATTTCCTAAACCGGTTAAGTGTTGTCCGGATATCTTCTTAAACCGCCYAAGTGTTGAYCRRTTTATTCTTAAACCGCCCAAGTGTTGTCYGGTTTAGAGCTAAACCRYTCAAGCYKTGTYCGRATTATCAYRTTTTGTTCTAAGTCTTTGTCCGGACTTGATATCCRGACAGTGATGAYYGRATTCCTTATCCGRCTAAAATTGATTAAWGTTACATTCCGCGAGAGAGATGAAATGGCGGTGTAACCRYGAGAGAGATGAAATGGCGGTGTAACCGCGMGAKAGATGAAAAKATATGTTATAAATATTGATAAAATGTTTGTGATATACAGGTTTGATTCTAAACTGCTGGGTTAGAAAGTATGTTGTTGGTATGAGTTATATACACTCATTAGACCTTTTGGGTCTAACGCTCAGTTGTTGGACTAACCGRTTTTGCAGGTCATCATACYTYRCAGGATAAAGGAAAGGRAAAMGTTTAATRTTGATGACATTTGTTTACTCAAAAATGTATTAAATAAAGTTTTTGTTAGTCTGTGTTTTGTAACAATACTATTTTTAGTATTATGAGAATATGTATGTGGATTATCTGTATATGGAAATTGTGGGATGTTACATGGGATGTGTTTTGATGCAAAGAGGAAAGGTAATTTCTTATGCGTCAAGGCAATTGAAGGATCATGAGAAGTATTATCCAACTCATGATATGGAATTGGCAGCAGTAGTGTTTGCTCTAAAAATTTGGAGGCATTATCTTCTGGGAACAAAGTGCCAGATTTATACTGATCATAAAAGTCTGCATCATCTGTTCAGCCAGAAAGAACTGAATATGCAACAGCGTCAATGGATTGAACTTGTTAATGATTATGATTGGGAAATCCTCTATCAACCAGGAAAAGCCAATGTGGTAGCTGGCGCTTTGAGTAGAAAAGAAAAGAGTGGGACTATTAAAACTGTGGCGATGAGAATAAGTTTAGTCCCTGACTTCAATAAAGAAATTTTGAGATGTCAGAAAGAAGTCATGAAAGAAAATCTTGTCAAGTCAGAAAGGTTGGGTAAGATAATTTCGATGTTGGAACCGAATAATGAAGGAATTATGTGCTTTCAAGGGCGAAGTTGGGTGCCAAGTTTTGGGGACATCTGGAAGATTATTTTGAATGAAAGCCATAAGTCTCGTTACTCTATTCATCCAGGTACCAATAAGATGTACAAAGATTTGAAAACTTTTTATTGGTGGCCCGGATTGAAGAAAGATATAGCTAGGTATGTGGAACAATGTATAACGTGTCTACAGGTTAAGATCGAGCATCAGAAACCGTATGGGAGTCTTCAATCTTTGGAAATTCCTGTATGGAAGTGGGATCACATTACAATGGATTTTGTCATGAAGTTACCTCGAACTCCAAAAGGGTATGACGCAATCTGGGTAATTGTTGATCGCTTATCTAAATTTGCGCATTTTCTACCTGTAAAAGAGAGATACTCTTTAGAAAAGCTGGCATAAATTTATATCAAAGATATTGTAACAAGGCACAGTGTTCCACTATCTATTATCTCTGATAGTGATAGCCGCTTCACTTCAAGATTCTGGGAAAGTTTGCAGAAAGCTCTGGGATCTAAAATCTGATTAAGCACAGCCTATCATCTGCAAACTTATGGGAAAAGTGAAAGAACTATCCAGACTCTCAAAGATATGTTGAGAAGTTGTATCATAAACTTCGGGGGATCGTGGGAAGATCATTTACCCTTGATAGAGTTTGCTTATAATAACAGTTAACATTCCATCATCTAACTGGCACCATACGAGGTATTTTATGGACGTAAATGTCGAACATCGTTGTATTGGAACGAGGTAAGAGAAAGGAAGTTGATGGGTCCTGAGATTGTTCAAGAAACGTCTGAAAAGATTGAATAGATCCGTAAAAGAATCAGAACAGCACAAGACCGCCAGAAAAGTTATGCAGATAATCGCCGAAAGCCGATTGAGTTTTGTGTGGGTGATCTTATAATGTTGAAAGTTTCTCCATGGAAAGGTGTTATCAGATTCGGAAAGAAGGGTAAGCTAAGTTCGAGGTATGTTGGGTCGTTCAGAATATGTAAACGAATTGGGCCAGTGGTTTATCAGTTAAAGTTACCAAAAGAGCTTAGCTTGATCCACAACACTTTTCATGTATCAAACTTACAGAAATGCTTAGCTGATCCAAGATTAGCTGTACCGCTTCCAGAAGTTAAACTGGACAGTAAGCTGAACTTCGTAGAGACACCAGAAGTTGTGATTGACCAAAAGATCAGGGTGTTGAGAAACAAAGAAATTAGTTTGGTTAAGGTACAGTGGCAGTTTCACAAGGGGTCAGAGGCAACTTGGGAATTAGAATCGAAAATGAGATCAGAGTATTCGTGGCTCTTTGATTAAAGAAATTCTGGGACGGAATTCTTTTGAGGGTTGGATAATGTGATAACTGGATCTTGGTTATCACCCGGGGTAATTAATACGTGATTATTTGTTAAATGATTACGTGATGGCATGATAAACTGATATAATTGATCATGCGAGTATGGGTACTTTTATGCATGATGTAAAAACATATAATTAAAATACGTAAGTATGCATGGTTATATATATATATATATATATATATGTGTGTGTGTGTGTGTGTGTGTGTGTGTGTGTGTGCATAATTATGTGTTTTACATACATATGTTGAATATGCATGCATGAGGAGTATGCATGGATAAATGTAGTGTATGGAATGCATGCATGTGGGAGTGATGAGAAGCCGACTTTCCTGGTAAGGAAACCATAAATAGAGGGTGAAGTTCATTTGTGAACTTCTTGCCATTTTTGAGATTATAGTGAGCGGTTTAAAGAAGAATAATTGATTGGATTATTTTCTATCTGAATTTCAAGACAAAAGTATTTCAAGGTGAGTGGTTAAACATTTTAAGATACCTTGAATTTGCATGACTAATTTATGTTTAGAAACTTGACATCTGGATTAAACTCTAAATCGAACAAAGAGATGTCCAGATTGTTCTAAATTGGACACATGTTGTTCGATATAACTTTAAATCGCTCATAGTATTGTGCGGTTTAAAAAGATGGTGAGATTTTGAATTCTGTAAATCAGATATGACCTTTGAATGGAGAAGTAGGAATGCGATCAAGTTGCCCGATATGTTTATAAATCGAATAATGTATTATACGGTTTAGATATAAATCGGACAAGACTTGATTGAGGAAAGTGTTGTCCGGATTTGTAAATCGGATAAAAGATTTTGAGTTGTCCGGATTTGTAAATCGGACAAGGACTTGTTGTTAGTCCCTTGAGGGTCTACAAGATTAGTACAACAGTTTGTAGAAGGGAGGGGGGTTGAATACAAACACAATATTTTCAACTTTAAAATATATATTTATAAAAAAGATCAATACAGATTTTACAAGATTGATTGTGGAAAGATAAGGTAATAAAAACCTATCTAAACAATCTTTGGTTACACACGAGTTCTTAGCAAATAAGAAAATAAATGTTGTAAAAAGAAGATCCTTTACTTAAGCTAGAAAATGCTCAAAGTAAGAATTAGGTTATGAGAGTGAGTTGCGTGCACTCTGCATGGAGAAGAAACACTTCTATTTATACCTAGTGAATTAAATGAACATTTAATGCAATATGGTAGGGTTAGAGTGCGTGTCAAGCCTTAAGAGGAAAACTTGTCCTTTGCTACAGTGAATAGTACAAAAAGCACTATTCATGAGCAGACATCCTTACCTTAAGTTGGTGGACAATAGAGTCGACTAGTTGGCTCTGTATCGTACCAACGTTTATAAGGGTATGGGTTTGTCCTTTGTGTGCATAAGGACAAGACAACAACAGTCGTGCTAAGCAAGCTTCCTTTGATCGCTAAGTGCTGGAATGACCTGAAGGTCTCTTCAGCATTCGCTGAGGCTTGAGCAGTCTTCACACATTTGTAGACATGTTTGTAATCACTGAGTACCGCTTCAGATCACGTACTCGCCAGTCTCTAATCTTCAGTTTCAGTCTTCGACTTCAGCTGAAGGTTCTTTGGTGTGAGGGTTGTCTTCTTGAAGTAAATAATGTCTCTGATTGAATTACAATACAAGTTATTCAACGATCACTGAACAGTCTTAGTGAAGATCGCTGGAACTGAAAATACAGAAACATATATACACCTTATAAGTGAAAAGGGATTATCATCAAATCACTGAGAGAGAGGATCAACAATCTCCCCCTATTTGATGATAACAAGACAACATAAAGAAGGTTGTCTTATCAAATAATAGTAAGAAAAAATTACATATAAAGTACGTGTCCCTTTTTACTATCTTGGGATCTTTTTCAGTGAGTCAGTTTCAGCTTGAGAATTTTCCTTAAGTTATATCTAAGAAAATTACATGTACGGAAACTGAAACTAAAAGTTTATTCACTGACTTATAGATTGTCAGTAAATGTGAAAAGTAACACTAGAACTCATAGACTTGTGTTCCTTTTACTTTTTTAGGGATCTTTTTGGGTGAAGTACATGGAATACTCATTTTATTATCATTGGAAATATTACAAGTATTACAGTACATGTCTAGTGCTTACAGACTATAAGTATAATCACTGAAAATAGACATAGTACAAGAAGTTACAAGGAAAAGTAGATTGTTGTTACAAAGTGAAAACTAATCTAGAACACTTAGATCTATGTAGCTAGGTATATCTTCACCAAGGTTTCTTCGATGTAGGCATTCCCTTCGTATCTTCAAATCGATGACTTTTCCAGGCATGCTATAATCTATCTAGAGCAAAAGGTAAACCAAATGGCTCATTGGACATAGATGTAGCTCTGACATTCGTTGAAATATGACTTCACCTAATAGTCAAGGAATATAACTCCTAACTCAGGTTTAAAATGTACAGAGTTTGGTGTAAAGGGATCCTTATCTGGCAAGTCAAGATTCAGCATAGAAATGTCTGTACTTTGGTGACCCTTCAGGACTTCATCTAAGGAGAACCTTGTTTCATGTTCGTTCCTTAGGAATGGTCCATCATTAGGATCAGAGATCATGAGTTTCTTCTTCCCACCTTTCTTCAGAGATGGCCGGTCAGGGACCTTGACATACCTGGACATCTTTTCGATGAGCTCGCTGATGGTGTCCTCGATGATTGTCTTGTGTCACGACTTGGATCGTTGAATGGCTTGTTTGATCTCCATCCATTCGCTCTATTTATAACGGCCTAGGTAGGAAGGGTACTCGGTGATGGCATTGAGATTGTCCCTGGAGATGAGCATTGAGACCAGTGTTCCACCGTCTTTTGAACGTCCACTGATGCTGACGCTGATAATCGGGCGGGGACTGATTCTATTCTTCAGCTTTGCTTCGCTCCATCGCTTGTCCTTTTCCACCAGCTTCAGATTCTTCTCATGCTCAGCTTCTGCAATAGAAAGAAGTTTTGCCTGGGCTTGGACACATTCACTGTTTTCTTGGACTTTCTATTGGGGAGGACCTTCGCAGCTAGTGACTTGGCCAGCTTCAAGCTATCTTCAGTCTACTTCTTCTGAAGCTCTAACTCTTCTTCAGCCCTCAATGCCTCGAGTCTTTTAGCTTCAAAAAGGAAGTCGAACTCGCCAGTACTAGAGGTACGAAGAGAAATTTTTACTCTAGTCTGGTCGAGCAACTCCTTTAGCTGAGACATCTGCTGGTCGGTAGGAGCACAGGAGACGGGGTGATCAGGTACCCACTCCAGTCAACCGCAGGTTGTTGATGGAATATGAAGTTGATATTTTGAAGTAATTATTACTTGAGAGGTAGAATATTCAAATAAAGGTTGTTGAGGGATATTGAACAATACCTTCAAGTTTTCTTCTTCAGCAACCGCCTTGCCTTTCGACTTGGGGTCCTGGTTCCCTGATGGAGTAGATTCACCTTGTCTTTGCTCCCCCTGGGATGCAGAATCCCTGATAACAACTCCCTTGGTGGTGGTTGAATGTTAGGTTCATCATCATCTTCTTCATCATCATCTTCATCTTCATCTTCATCATCATCATCATCACCAACAACAGTGATAGAAGGAGCGTCATCCCTAGGGATGTCATCGACATCCTCAGCTGGAGCAGCTTTGGTGGTCGGGATTACAGGAGCAGCAACCGCTTCAGCTCTAGGAGCTTCAGCTTCAGCTCCAACCGTAGCTGATAATGGACCAACAGCCTGAGAAGGAGCAGGAGCAGCATCGGATGATTCACCAGCGTTAAACCTCATCTTCCCATCTATGGCTAAGAGTTGAGATAATTGGCCAGAGAGTTCGTTCAAGCGCTGACGCTAGAGAACCATTACCTCCTCTAGCCTTGTTAATGCACTGGCTAGAGTTGTTGTTGCCACACGCGTCTCATGGAGCTGGATGCAATCACTGGCAAAGAAGGAAGGTGGGATCACTGGAGCTGGTTGACGAACAACATCCATGATCTGTTGAAGAAGACCAGTCTGCTGATCGGCGATAGCCTAAGCATCGTCAACCCTGCTGCAAAGAACAGCAATGGCGTCGGTGTTGGCTTGAAGAGCTTCTTGGAGAGTCTGGAGATGACTCTGAACTTCTTGAACGTCCACCTGGATGGCAAGGAAGCTCGCATTAAGATCACCCTGGTGGAGCATCTCCTGGTGGACTTCATTGATCCTGCAAAGGATGGTATCAACAGCCGGAAGGAGAAGTTTGATATCAGATGACATATCATAGTCATCATCAATCTCTTCATCTTCTTTCTCGCCCCATCATCTTCCTCTCCCTGAGCATCAGGCCGATGCTTAGAAGAACCTGCAAGAGAGGAAGTTGGAGCTAAAGGCTCAAGGTTAGTAGAAAAGAACGGGTAGGAAGATGGAATACCTGAGGGGCCATCAATGATATCAAAAGGATTGTCACTGGCGTGAGCAAAGATGTCGTCGAAAGGATGGACATTTGTATGCTGAGGAGCATCAAATGGTGCAACATCAGGTTCAGTGGTGCGCATCTCAGTATCAAAAAGGACAGTCGCTGATACATCATCGACATGTGTAAAGACCAAAGAAGGAGGAGAAGAGAAAATAGTCGAGAAGAGACGTGGGTGTTCAGTGGTGGCAGCGCAGATATTCACACCTTCAGTGATTTGGGTCACTAAGGCGGTTGGGGTAGGTACCACTGTTATGAAATTGACGGGAGAAATAGAGCTGGGAGGGTTAGCTGAAGACGCCTCGGGGATAAGGCTAGTTTCAATAGCTGAAACCTTTTAAGAGGCTTCAGCCAGAGATGTGGCTGTCCCCTTTTTGGACTTTTTAGCTCTCTGAGGAGAACCAAGAGTTGGTTGAGAGGGTTGTTTTGAAGGGGTTTTGGTGGCTTGGCTGGACGCGGTGGGGTTTACCCTTGTCGTGGCCACCTGAGGTGAAGAGGTAGTGATGGACACAATAGAAGTTAGTGCCACTTCACTGTCCCTTAGCTTATGATCCAGAATCCTAGATCCAAGCTTGAAAACCTGGAGGTTTCCTTCCATGGAGTAATGATCTTTAAAAATCTTTGTAAACACCATTGAAAGGAACCTGGTGTAAGGCACCACCTTTTCTCGTTAGCGCTTGTTCAGCTTGAGCACCAAGTCATCGAAAATGACCGCATCATAATTTATATTGCGATGCTGAATCGCAGATACGCCTATGGTTAACGCGATCCTAGAGGCCTGGTCCTGACCTCTAGTTTTTCCACCCATTCACTGGATGAAATGAGAAAATAGGTATTACCAGACAGTTGACATCCTGTTCTTCTCAATCTTAGACAAGGACTTCAAGGGAGCGTTGGAGTCCTTCTTCATTGGCCACTGATAGCCAATGGCATCGAGAAACTCAATGATCTCGGTAGTGGTTGGTTCGCTGTTGTAGGGGCCCTTGGGAAGGCAAAGAGCCGACCTGAAAGTTGTGACGCCAAACTTCACTTCCATGCCGTTGAAGGTGAAGTTGATCTACTCCGTTTGGTATCAGACTTGACCTCGACTTCAACAACTTCAGCAGTGAACCAGAACTGCTGAAGAAGTTCTTTCACCATGATGGGCTCATGGTTGAGTGCGAAGCCCAATGACGACTGCTTGAGGAAGTCAGCCGCCTCTTGGTAGTCCGGCTTGGATGAGGGGATATCCAACAAGGCAATGTGATTGTTGGCCTTGATGGATATTTCATCAATGGAGAAGTTGACGTTCTTGAAAGCCATCTGTTTGTAACAAGAAGAAATAGGACAAACAGTTTGTTAGTATAAACCAAGAGTTTTTGGGATGAGAATATAGAGAAAGTTTTTGAGACAAATAAAAACTTCTCTTGAAAAATCCTTAAATAAGATTTAGGGTTTTTCAAGTAGAATGTGTATCAAGAAAAAAGATTATAACCAAGAAGGAGATGATTAAATAACCTTTATTGTTTAATGTATTAAGAAGAACAAGATTCTTAAAACAGATTAAACACAATTCTTATAGCTTAAAGAAAAAGAAGAATAATAAGAATATATTGACCTTAGTTTTTGAAGAGAGAAGGTCAAAAACGAGTTTGAAGGTTTGAGAGAGTTCTTGCTTTGGAAAAATCTTAGCAGAGGTTCGTCTAAGAAATTTGAAAGCGTAAGGAGAAAAGTGGAGAAGAAATCTCATATTTGTAGGTAGGAGGAGAGAGAAGGAATATGAGAGGGTAAAAAGTCGACGGTTCGGGAAAGTGGTCATGATGAAAAAGAAGCCACGTTCTCATCCATGATTGGATGGCATTAAATGAGGTAGCGTAATGACAGAACCTTTTGCGCGTCTCAAAGCGTTGCACATAGTAAATAGAGAATGTCGTCATTAAGATGGTTCATTAACTATTTTCTTTTAAAAACAAAAAGGGTTTTAAGAAAATGAAGAGTCATACATCGTTTAACAAAACACTGATAAGACCGTTTAAAAACATTTTATCACTGAAGAGAAAGATTCAGCGAGGGTTTTAAGACATCAATGTCAGTGATAAGAGAGTCACTGAAACTGGCATTTAAAAACATTTTAATCACTGAAAGAAAAGGTTCAGTGATCGTTTTGATTTTTAAGAGAAGTATATAGATATACTTAGAGATGTGGTCAGTGATAAGAGAATCACTAAAACCAACTTTTAAAACTTTTATCACTGAAGAAGAAATGCTTCAGTGAAGGTTTTAAGTTTAGAAAAGAGAAGAGTAATCATACCTGAGAGATTACATATATTTACTCAAAAGTTCAGTGTCAGAGATAGAGCACTGAATAATTTCACTTACTAAGTGATGCTTAATAGCTGAAGATTAATCTTCAGTATTCAACATGCCCAATTCGCTGATCAAGATGTTAAATTTTGTCTCATCAAGAGGCTTGGTGAAAAGGTCAGCGAGTTGATACTCAATTGGAATGAAGTGAAATTCAATATCACCATTCATAACATGATCTCTGATAAAATGATATCGGATCTCTATATGTTTGGTCTTGGAGTGAAGTACATGATTATTTGAAATAGCAATAGCACTAGTGTTATCACAATAGATAGAACCTTTTGAAAACTGAAGATCGTAGTCCAACAGCTGGTTTTTCATCCAAAGGATTTGGGCATAGCAGCTACCAGCGGCTACGTATTCAGCTTCAGCTGTTTACGTGGACCCTGAATTTTGTTTTTTACTTGTCTAGCTCATCAACTTTCCACCTAGAAGCTGACAGCCTCCAGTTGTGCTTTTCCTATCAATTTTGCAACCTGCAAAATCACTATCCGAATAACCAATAAGGTCAAAACCTGAACCTTTAGGGTGCCAAAGACCCATATTAGGAGTTCCTAAGATATCTGAATATGCGTTTGAAAGCGATCAGATGGGATTCCTTTGCTTCAGCTTGATATCTTGCACATAAGCAAGTGGAGTACATGACATTGGGTCGACTAGCTGTGAGATACAGCAGAGAGTCGATCATTCCTCTATAAATAGTAACATTTATAGGCTTTCCATTTGGATCCTTGTTTAGAGAGAGTGAAGGATCCATTGAAGTTTTCATAGATGAACTGTTGGATAGATCAAACTTCTTCAGCATGTCTCGAACATACTTACTTTGGTTGATAAAGATACCTTTATTTGATTGTTTGATCTGAAGACCTAAACAGAAGGTTAGTTCTCCCATCAGGTTCATATGATATTCTTTCTTCATGTGTTCAGCGAAACGAACACATAAAGAGGGATTACTGGAACCAAAGATAATATCATCGACATAAATTTGGATGAGAATGATGTGACCTTTAACTTTCCTAAGAAATAAGGTCTGGTCAATCTTTCCACGAGAGAATTTCTCAGAGATGAGAAAAGA
>NW_020201782.1:17251-24122 GCF_001531365.2 Cynara cardunculus var. scolymus
CCTTCTTCTTGTCTATAACCCTGAGCAACAAGCCGAGCCTTGTTGCGGGTTACTACACCATCTTCATCCAACTTGTTGTGATAGACCCATTTGGTGCCTATCACTAATTTGTCAGATGGACGTGGGACAAGGTACCAGACTTTGTTCCTATCAAATTCAATGAGCTCCTCTTGCATAGCAAGGACCCAACTAGGGTCAGAGATAGCATCATTGATTTTCTTGGGTTCAACTAAAGAAAAAAAGTTGACGAAGAGACATATATTACCTAGACCACGACGTGTCTTGATACCTGCATCTGGATCACCAAGAATTTGATGAATTGGATGGACTTTAGTCCATCGCTGAGCCGGTAGAGGAATTTCATCTGAATAAGCAAGTTCAGGAACAGAAGATGAGGCTTCAGCAGCAGTATCTTCAGCAATAGGGACTATTGCCAAAGGAGCCTCAGATTCAGCGACTGAAACGGGTTCAGAAACTGAAGGCATTTCATTCACTGATTGAACAATGTTTGAAGTTGAAGGAGGTATACAGCTAATGGGCATTGCAGCAATCTCTGAATAAGATGCGTTGGAGTGACTAGCTGTAACTGGAATGATGAGTGGATTATCTTCAGCTTTAGGAGATTCAGTGTTGAGAGGAACACTGTAGGAAGCTTCAGGTTGTCCATAATGGGAGAACATCCAGTTTTCTAATTCATCCTCATCATTTAAGATGGGTTTTGAATTAGCTGACTGAGATTCGTCAAAGGTGACATGAATAGATTCCTCTATTGTCTGTCTTCGTTTGTTGAATACTCTAAAGGCTTTGGATACGGAAGAATATCCAAGAATGATTCCTTCATTAGCTTTGGGATCGAACTTTCCAAGTTGGTCACGATTGTTGAGAATGTAACAAGTACAACCAAATATGTGAAGAAAGTTTAGAGAAGGTTTTCGTCCATGGAAGATTTCATATGCCATCTTCTTGAATCTTTTCACGATCAGCGATCGATTTTGAGTGAAATAAGCGGTGTTGACAGCTTCAGCCCAGAATTGAGTAGGGAGATGGGATTCGCTGAGCATTGATCGAGCAGCCTCTATGATTGTTCGACTTCGTCTTTCAGCGACCCCATTTTGTTGAAGAGTTCTCACTGAAGAAAAATTGTGAGAGATTCCCTTGTCCTCAAAGAAGTTATCCATAGTACTGTTTTTGAATTCAGTGCCATGATCACTTCTAATAGATCGTACTTTGACATTGTTTAGTAACTCTATCTTCTTGATGAGCGAAATGATTTCCTCATGTGCTTCATCTTTGGATCTAAGAAAGAAGACCCAAGTGTACCTGGCATACTCATCAACAATGACGAGTGTAAATTTCTTTCTAGCTAGGGATTGTACGTTTACTGGACCAAAGAGATCCACATGCAATAGCTGAAAAGGTGCAGTCACTGAAGAGATTTTCTTAGACTTGAAGCTAGCTCTTGTGTGTTTTCCTTTTTCACATGCTGAGCAAAGATATTCCTTTGCAAAAGAATGTTGAGGAAGACCAGTGACAAGATCATTTCTTGACAGCTCATTGAGTGTCTTGAAGTTGAGATGAGATAGCCGTTTGTACCATAGCCAGTTAATGTCTGACGAGGCTTTAGAAAAGAAGCAGCTATTCTCGGTGAGAGAAGAATTCATATTGATGACGTATACATTCTCTAGACGAGAACCAGTTAGGGCAACCTTATCATCTTTGTCAAGAACGTGACATGAATTCTTTGAGAATTTAACTGTATGATCTTTATCACACAGTTGACTGATGCTAAGAAGATTGTGCTTCAGTCCTTCAACATATGCAACGCGTTTGAAAGTTGTTGCACCATTGGTTAATATACCAAAACCTTTGGTATATCCTTTTCCATTACCTCCAAAGGTTACGAAAGGTCCTCTTTCTTCCTTGAAATGAGTTAGAAGGGATTTATCTCCAGTCATATGTCTTGAACATCCGCTATCAAGATACCAAATACCTTTGACATCCTATTCGAGGAAATAAAATAAGAATGCTATTGGTACCCAGCTATTGGGGTCCACCTTTGTTAGAGGCTTCATCCACTATAGTTGAAGAATCAGCATCAGTAGATGGCATCACCAAACCTGAAGAGGTTTGAGTGGAGAAAGGAACAACCTCTAACACTACTAAAGTACTTTCAGTGGAAGTCTTCATTGAGCCTGACGAAGAGGCTTCAGTGGAAGAAACAACAACGTCTGAAGCTGAAGATTTTTCAGCAGGAGTTGTCTTCGTTGAGCCTGAAGAAGAGGCTTAAGCAGTTTTCTTCACCTTGGTTGCTTGTGCAGCCTTTGTGGATGATTCCACCTTGGTTGTTTCTCAGCCTTGGCTACTTTCTTGCCCTTAGCTGGTGAACCACCTTTGGCGACAGAAGGACACTTGCTGGCAATATGTGTTTTCTCACCATAGTGTTTACACTTCCTAAAGCTGAGAGTAGCTTTAGGGCCTGGAAGTATCAGACTAGAAGCAGGACCAGCTCCAAGGATTCACTTCTCATTGGTTCTAGGAGGAACCTTTGAGAAATTGGATTTCTTAGGTGAAAAGTTCACCTTGAGCTGTGACTTGGATTTCTGAAAGGGTTCAGATTTCCTAGTCCCTGAAGAGGAAGAAGCTTTACAAGTTGAAGGAATAGACCTTGATCTATTAGACTTGTTATACTTCTTGGGAAGGGATGCCATGACAATGGATTTACCGTTGTCTTTGCACCCAGAACTCGAAGGAGTTCCTTCAAGGTGACTCTCAGTAAAAGAATAAAACTGAGAGGAATAAGTGTTAGGAATAGAAGAAACGAAGGTGCCAAATTTGAGCATCGACCTGTCTGTAACATGTTCTTCCTAATCATAGGAGAATCCTAGACCAGTCGTGACCTTGGCAGGAATCTGAGCGTTAATGATCTCAGAAGCGTTGATGGAAGCTTTGCACCACCCTTCAATGGTAGCTTTCTCAGCCTTGAGTTCAACGATTGCTCACTCACGTTCAACTATAGCCTTCTCACGTTCAACAGTGATGGCTTGGTTTACAATAACCTGATCTTTAAGATTTTCCTCGACTGAGGTCAGTTCTTTGATCTTAGAATGTCAAATCTTCAATTGCTCTTGAAGATCAACGTTACGCATTTCTGCTTTTGTTTTGCCATTAAGGGCATTGTAAAGGTCAATCGTCAGCGTATCTAATGCAGAGAGACTGGAAGAAGAAGAGGGTTCATTCAGGGAACATACCTGAGAAACAGACGAGGTGGATGGCTCAGAGAAAGTAGATGCTTCTGAAGAACCTTCGTCTGGATCTATGGCCATCAAGCAGATATAGGTTGTATCCTCTTCATCTGAAGATGATTCATCAGATGACTCAGCCCAGTCATGCTCTTCAGCGATAAGGCCTTTAGCCTTACGCTGGTTGTTTTTCATCTTTCTATATTTCTCCTTCAGTTTCAAGTACTTTTCATCTTTAGTCCTGAAGGAAGAAGAAGCTTTGGAGGATGGCATCGCAGTCTTCTTCAATCTGCATTCACCTGCAAAATGTCCGGGCCGGTGACAGTTGTAGCAGACAGCTGAAGCCTTGTCTATTCTTTCAGACTTTGGCTTTTCCCTAAGGGACAACTGAGGAGATATGCGAAAGTTGCTCTTACTAGCGAACCTCCTATATGACTTAGTCAGGAGTGCAAGTGACTCATTAAAATCTGTTAAATCAGGTTCTGGAATATCCTCAGAGATAGAAGAGTCTATCTCCATGATAACAACAGGAGAAAGAGAAGAGACAAAAGTGGTAGAAGAAGTTTCAGCTGAAGAAGCTTCAGAGATCAAAGCCAAAGGAGAGCTTTTCATTTCCCTGGAATCTTTTACAAGATTCCTCTTCAGTTGATGAGATTGCTCATGGTTAAGCAGAATCCCGTATAAAGTAGAAAGAGAAAGAGTGGACATGTCATTGGACATCATGAGACACATGGAAAAGGTGTCCCAAGACTCAGGAAGACATTCCAGAAACTTGGTTAAAGTTTCAGAAATGGAATATTCCCTGCCGACAACCTTAAGATCAAAAAGAAGGCAGTTAAATCTTTGATGTATTTCAGACAACGTCTCAGACTTTCCACAGAGAAAGCTTTCATACTGTCTTATTAGATTGATCTATCTGGTCTCTTGAACCTGAGTGGTTCCTTCATATTGGACACAAAGTGTGTCCCACATGGATTTAGAGGTTTTGAGCTTCATCACTAAGTGATAAATCTCATCAGCAAGAGACATAGCTACTATGGACCGGGCGTGCGTGTCTATAGCTATTTTCTTCTTGTCTTCATCGCTCCATTGATGTGGGAGCTTTGGAATCTGCCGTTCAGGAATCGCGGCAGTCGTAACTGTTGCTGGAACAGCCGGAGCAATAACAAATGGAATATATGATATATTTCTATGTAATGTGGAATTTCAAGATCCACACCTTCAAGAAAGAGGGACATGCGGTTCTTCCAGAGACTAAAATTGTCACGGACAAACCGGGGATGTTTAACAAGAGAGCCATTTCCTTGTGTGTGTGAGTTTGTAATTTCCAAAGCCATTTGTAAGCTAGTAAAGTTATTTGAGAAAAGAGATAAATACAGTAAACAACTAAACAAAAAGAGAAAAGAAAACACTGGTCTGATACCACTTGTTGGTCCCTTTAGGGTCTACAAGATTAGTACAACAGTTTGTAGAAGGGGGGATGAATACAAACACAATATTTTTAAATTTAAAATATATATTGATAAAGAAGATCAATACATATTTTACAAGATTGTTTGTGGAAAGATAAAGTAATAAAAACCTATCTAAACAATATTTGGTTACACACGAGTTCTTAGCAAATAAGAAAAGAAATGTTGTAAAGAGAAGATCCTTTACTTAAGCTAGAAATCCTTAAAGTAAGAATTAGGTTATGAGAGTGAACTCTGCATGGAGAAGAAACACTTCTATTTATACTTAGTGCATTAAATGAATATTTAATGCAATATGGTAGGGTTAGAGTGCGTGTCAAGCCTTAAGAGGAAGGCTTGTCCTTTGCTACAGTGAATAGTACAAAAAGCACTATTCATGAGCAGACATCCTTACCTAAAGTTGGTGGAAAATAGAGTCGACTAGTCGGCTCCGTACCGTACCAACGTTTATAAGGGTATGGGTTTGTCCTTTGTGTCCATAAGGACAAGACAACAACAGTCATGCTAAGCAAGCTTCCTTTGATCGCTGAGTGCTGGAATGACCTGAAGGTCTCTTCAGCATTCGCTGAGGCTTGAGCAGTGTTCACACATTTGTAGACAGGTTTGTAATCACTGAATACCGCTTCAGATCACGTACTCGCCAGTCTCTAATCTTCAATTTCAGTCTTCAACTTCAGCTGAAGGTTCTTTGGTGTGAGTGTTGTCTTCTTGAAGTAAATAATGTCTCTGATTGAAATACAATACAAGTTCTTTAGCAATCATTGAACAGGCTCAATGAAGATCGCTGGAAATAAAAAGACTGAAACATAAATACAACGTATAAGTGAAAAGAGATTATCATCAAATCATTGAGAGAGAGAGAGAGAGAGGGGATCAACACTTGTGCTGTCTGAATTTGTAAACCGGTTGAATGAGACTAAGTGTTGTTCGGATTAGATAATCGGCTAAGGCTTGACCGGAGATGAAGTCCGGCCAAGTCTATAATGACCGGATTTGTGCTTTAACTAAAATAATGTTCAACCAATCATTATTTTTATCACTCTTTATGATCATAAAGAATGAGAATTTTGATAAAGATGATTTTGAACTGATGATATTCCATTAGAACGTTTATGATTGCGGTCTGTTCTAATTGGAATTATTTTGTAAAATGATTTATGAGGAAATAAGGGTGGCATATCAAGGAGAGGTGTACCATGGGATAAGTGCGGCATATCAAGGAGAGGTGTACCATGGGATAAGGGTGGCATATCAAGGAGAGGTGTACCTTTGGATATAAGGTGGCATTTGTATGTGTGATGTGTAAAATAACTCTTACTATTATATCCTTTAAGATTACTGTGATTTGGGATCTTTATTTCTTTGAGATTTAAAGATTTAGAATCATGGTTCTTATTGGAAATCATAGTATGAATGTTATTGAGAAGGGGATAACAGGTTTATGGCCTGAAACTTTGATTAAACCTTGTTCGGAATAGAAAAGGTTTAAAAGTGGCATTATGTGAAACTTGGTTGGTTCATACCTATTTGGATTTTGATGCATTATTTAAAAGCAGAGAGTTTGGCTTGAAAAGTTGAAAGGTACTGGTAATATGTTTTTACTTGTTCATATATTTGTTATATATATGAAAAGTGTTTTAAAATAAAGTTTTGGTGATTTTCGCCCTACAATAACATAAAAAAGGAACTCACTAGACCTACCGGTCTAACCCTCATTTTATGATTTTAAATATGTGTTGCAGGAGGTTCAGACGGTAAGGGGAAGGGGAAAATATAATATTTTTCTATGTGCATATCTGCTAGAAGATTTGTCTATGATATGTAAAGTTTTGATAGTCGAACGTTGATTAGTGCAAGAATTGTATTTGGAATTTTTGGACCATGTATTCTGTAATGGTATAGTCTTGTACTAAGAGACCTATGTGGTGTATAAACATGTATTTCTTATGCATGAAATATGTGTTTCATGCAATATGTGGTATGGGGTGTTACATAACTTAAATACATTAAAAAAATTCGTTTCTTTTTTTAACAAATTATAATCGTCTTAACAATATTTTCAAAATAAGCCAATATTATATTCTTTATTTAATCATATTATTATATAAAATAAATAAATTCAAATTCTTTTAATACTTATACTATATAGTTTATACCCTT
>NW_020201782.1:24396-25894 GCF_001531365.2 Cynara cardunculus var. scolymus
AAAAAAATTACGAATTATTTATAATACTTACACTTTATACCCTATATAATTATTTATTCAATTTATTTTATATTTCTTACTTTTTCATTTTTCGTTTTACACACTTATCATATTAAGACGCATAAATAATCATGCCTTTAAGGTCTTTTCCATTTTGATCTTATGACTCATGAAGCCACCCAACATCAATCAATTTGATACTTTCATTCAATCCATCGTCTTCATACCATTGAATTGTAATTTAAACACCCAAAATTTTCAGTAAGTAATATTCTAAGACTTTCTCATATCTTTATTGTTTGTATGGCTTGGGTGTTAATGTCTAGAATTTGGATGGCTTGAGTATCAATTTTGGGGGGAAAGGGTTCAAGGGTTGATTTTGGAAGAAACACCCCCAGTACAAACCCCGCGATCGTGCCCAACGATTGTGCCATAGGGCACATTAGTTGTCACGATTGCCAGGGACTCACCTGGTCTCAGTATAGTTGGGGCAATAGTGCTTGGCGATAGTGTCCTAGGCACTATCGCATGTCAGGATTGCCGGATGGGGCACTGCAACATATAGGCACGATTTTCGAACTTGTCTCCTAAAAACTTTTCTAAATATCTATACATTTCTTCAGCTTCCATATCTTGATTTTGTCTATAATAATGAGCTATAAGGGTATTTTTCCAAACTTCAATCACATTTGTCCAAATTTGAGGATCATGAGCAGTTGAATGCAATATATAACCTTTGGATTCAGGTTGAAAATTTATTGGTTGCTCTAACGGTTTCTCTAAACCTTTGGCAACGTATCTAGTATCAGAAGAAGGATCACGATACTCTGTATAAGGAGCTCTAGGAGGAAAACTGGTGTATGTAAAATCTTCATGCGGAACAATTCTATCAAAGGGAGTTCTAGCAGTGGTTCTATAGCTTTCAGCTTCTTCATCAAGTAGGTATTTTTGGTAACTAATTTATGTAATATTGGATTCTAAGGGGCCGTTTGGTTCGTGGAATTCGAAGGAATTTGATGGAATTGGAATGATAAATTCCTTTGACCAAATTTCATTCCTTAGTTTGGTTCATATCTTGAAATGGATGGAATCCTTCAAATTCCAATGAATTCCACATGTTAAGGAATTCATCATTCCTTAGCATAATGGAAGGAATTGAATTCCATCAACACCCACAACGACTATGCTACTATTGTTTGTGATACCCCACCCCTAACCCCCCACTACCACCACCACACTACTAATGTCACCGCCACCCACCCTACCCCACCACTAACCACCATGCCACTATTGCCGTTGTTATATCCATCCACTCCCAGCCACCCGACCACCATCCTACCACTTTCATCGTCATAACTGCCACCCATCCCCATTACCCACCCCTCCCCTAACCTAACCCCCACCCTTCACCACTATTGTCGCTTTCACAACCGCCACTCACTCGCAACCCACCCGACCCCAACCCCAACCCACCACTAAATACCATGTCACTATTGTT
>NW_020201782.1:26381-29082 GCF_001531365.2 Cynara cardunculus var. scolymus
TTCAAAGTCAAATTCCTTTGATGGATTCCAATTCCATCCAATTCCATTATGTGAACCAAACACCCCATAAGTCTTCATGTTATAAACCAACTCTGATATTTTTGTCTTTGTCATAAAAAATGTATTCTTGATCAGAAATTTGTTTGGACAAATACAATTGATCTTCTATAAATTTAAAAGCTCGTCATCGGTTAAAAACATTTTTAGCTCTTTTAGTATAATAATTTTACAAGTCTCAGTACCAACTAATTCAAGATTTACTAAATCACTATCTGTTTTGACTTCTTGAATCGGGACAAATATATAATTAGTAAATGTTAAACTAGTTTTGCCATATCTATCGGTATACATTAAAGCTTCTATTGACGTCGAAACTGTTTCTGTCTTTTGCTCAAATTTACTCAAATTCCAGTCTAAACTAACTAAATCGTCAGTAGAAAATATTTTCGGTTTAACCATTTTTTTACCGGTGCTACTAACCAAATCCACAACTTTGTCGATATAAACTTTATATTTAGTCTTTGCAGAAAAAGAGMATCTTCCTAATATTCCCAAGGTTACCAATAAATTGTCACCTTGTTCAACATCTTCATAACCTTTTGTCTGAATGCCAATTTTGATATGATTAACAAAATCTTTTATAGTTAACAAAAAGTTTGGACTACAATCAATAATACCTTTATTATTATTTAAATCGATCTCAGTACTGACAATCATTCCTTTAGTAATATTAGAGATTCCGTTATAAAAAATAGTAACAAAAACTTTACTACCTAAATATTTTCGCATTAAACCTCTAACGCCTATGATGATTAAACCAAGATGTATAAATTTAAAATCTTTTTTAAACAACTGTCTGTGAGCGTCTTTGGAAACAATGTCTAAATTTTTGGACTGGTCTTTGATACATTGAAGAGTAATTTCTTGACTATGCTTAAAAAACTGGGATGATATCTCAAAAAACACTTTTATTGTATAGAGTTTCCGGATTTAATAACTGAAGGCCATGAGTCTGAAAATTTTTGTAGTCTTGATCCGGATCAACGATTTCTTCTAAAGTAGTGTCGTACTCTTTCTTTTTTTATAAGATTTTGTTTAAAATATTTTTGGGTCTAATATTTATGGAATCTCGTTTTTCGTCAAAAACACTTGTAGATGAATTTGTTTAAATCCATTTTAAATGTCTTTGAATCGAACAAATGTATAATGCGTGGGAGGTCTGTCTTTGAAGATTGGAATTTTTGAACTTGTTTCTAAAGAGAGAAAACTGATCTGGTCTGTCAAAGCTTTAATATCTTCTGAATCAGATAAATCTGGGTTACGCTGATTTAACTTTTTTGTAAAATTGTCTAAAGAAATTTGCAAATTTTTTATGTCTAATTTGCCAATTTTAGGATGACAAAGATGTTTTAAAATTTGAGTATTTTGCTCTTTTAAAAAGTCTGGATTAGAATGCAAGACTTTGATTTCGTTGTTTAAAGCCAAAATGGTTTCTTCAAGACGAAAAAGTCTTTTTTCAAAATTCTCAGCAAAATTGATCAACAAGTCTAAAATAGTATTTTGAACAGGTACTGAAGAATAAAAACTGTGTTGATGATATTTTTCGAAATTACATTTGAGCTTATTTTTATCTGGTAATAAAACAGATCTATTGTTTCAAACCGAGAGTTCAAGACGAAGATAATCCAATTTTTTGTTTTCCAGTTTTAAATATTTTTTTTTTTATTTTTTATAAAATATACAAAAACAGAGAAATAGAAAAATTAATAAGATTAACAGATAAAGAGGAAATATTGATTAAACACATTAAGAGATGAAACAGTAAAAACATCACAAGAAAAAAAGATTTTTTGTTTGTTAATGACAACTTTACCAACAAACAAACACAACAATAATTATGCGACAAACAAACACACCAAATAAACACAACAATAATTATACAACACAAAATTTAAACTTAAACGTAACTAAGCGAAATAAAAAAAAACAATAAAAAAACACGGAGCTAGACGAAAAGAAAAAGCAATACGGAACTAAGAATAATAAAAACTTATCTGGACACAACAAAAAAGGTTATCGTAGCGTAAATGCTCTGATACAAAAATGTTATCTATATAAACGGCCACAAAATTGTTATGTTTATTAAAAATGTCTTCCATTTTTCTTTAAAATATACTCGGGGCATTGTTAAGCCCAAAAGACATAACTAACCATTCAAAATGACCTTCTGAACAAGTAAAAGTCGTCCATTTTATGTTGTCTTGATGCATTTTGATTTGCCAAAATCCTGATTTCAAATCAAATTTACTAAAACTTTTGCAATTTTGAATCTTGTTGATTAAAACAGTCTTATCATGAATATTATATGCATTATTGATTGTCTTATAATTCAGTCTTTTATAGTTTATAACCATACGACTCTTTCATCTAATTATATATATATATAAGCAGTTATAAAGGTTTTGACGAGCCGAGTATAATAGTGTAATTTGATATATATATATTTAAAATATATTTTTATTTACTATATGATTATGTATGTTAATAAAATAAGGGTGGAAATGGAAAATAGAAAATGAAAAAAAAAATTAAAGAATACAAAACAATCAAATAAATATAAGGGTATAAACTATATAGTATAAGTATTAAAAGAATTTGAATTTATTTATTTTATATAATATTAAATAAAGAATCTAATATT
>NW_020201782.1:30137-33084 GCF_001531365.2 Cynara cardunculus var. scolymus
TAAAACAACTTTATAAACTACGAATGTTATAAATAATACTAATAAAAATAAAAATAAATATCAATACAATATAATAGAGTTATATTAATATTTTATGTCATTCTTTTTTCATGTTTCAAAAAAATCCATTTACATTAATTAGATTACCATCTTCGAATGGGATTTTCAAAAGCATTGATTTTGCCTTCTTTAAGAAACCAATTTAATATTATTTCATATTTTGAAATTTCCCACCAAAAAATATTAAGTTCCGACTATGACCCATACCCATAGTCGTACTTATAAACACAACGATGGTTGGGGATGACGACCTAATAATTTAATAATCAAACGTTTTAAAATACTAGTGGTATACCTGTGCGATGCAGCGCGAGTGAATCACAATTTTAAAACATTAGTTTAGCTTTAAATTATAAGTTTGTGTGTTTATTTTGCAAGTCAACTAATATATAAAGTTGAAGGTTAGTATGGTGTATTAGTAAGATTGAATAGAAAAATAATTGCACACGTATTGAATTTCTAAACCCATATACTCAGAATGAAAAAGGAAAGAAAAATATTTATATTTAAAAAAAATATGGTTATAACTACCTTTTAATCACAATTGTATTATCTTAATCCAACGATTTAAAATGACATAATATTAAACCTTTATCAAGCATACAAAAAACAACATCCTATAAAAATAATACTTGTGTCATATAGCTAAATAGTATTCTAAAATCTAATATTTCAAAACCCTAGTCAACTTTACCATGGCCAAAAATTGAGTGCAAAACTACACCATGGTTAGTTACTATCATGTTCTTATACTGCTATAATATATATATATATATATATATATTCTATACAATCATTTTCTTCCCTAACTTCCTCTGTCTATTCGGAATTATTTTATAAATGTTTTGATGAAGTGATAAGGGTGGCATATCAAGGAGAGGTGTCCATTTGATATAAGGGTGGCATAACAAGGAGAGGTGTCCATTTGATATAAGGGTGACATATCAAAGATAGGTGTACCATGGGATAAGGGTGGCATATCAAGGAGAGGTGTACATTTGATATAAGGGTGGCATTGTCTGTGTGTGGTATTATATAACTCTTTCTATTATATCCCTTAAGATTACCGTGGTTTGGAATCTTTATTTCTTTGTGATTTAAAGATTTAAGATCAAGGTTCTTATTGGAAATCATAGTCTGGATGTTATTGAAATGGGAATGTCAGGTTTGGCCTGAATCTTTATTTAAACCTTATTTGATACTAAAAGGTTTTAAAAGTGGCATTGTGTGGAACACGATTGATTTAAAGATATGAAATTTGTATAGATACGTGGTTAGCATAAAAGTGGAAAATGATTTGATATTAACTTCTTGTGTATTCATATATTGTAAATATATGAATAGATGTTTTATAAAGTTTTGGTGATCCTTCACCCTGCAATGGCATGAATAGGGTATCTCACTAGACTCTTCAGTCTAACCTTCGTTTTTTTGTGATTTTAAATATGTATTGCAGGACATGTGGAAGGTAAGGGAAAGGAAAAGATGTAATGCTTTTCTTACATGCATTTTGGTTGAAGGATTGCTTTTGATGCACAGTTTTGATGATTAGTACAAGATTGTATTTTGAATTTTTGGACCATGTATTTGGTCATGATAGTTTCTTGTATTATGGGACCAGATAAGTATGAATATGTATTTCTTTGATACGAAATATATGTATTACATGCAATGTGTGGGTTGGGGTGTTACATTGATAGGCCTTGGATGACTAACCAGAGGCCCTAGAAAAGCATTGACAATCCATTTTGTAGAACCAGAGGAGTTCTGGTTAAATTCATATTTAGCATTTAGGTGGCCAGAGGTTCTGGATAGTAGAACCAGAGGCTCTGGACGGAAAATGCATATGGTTTGAAGATGAAATAGATGCTCCCCCTTGAATGATGCATGAAGAATGGTTTTGAGGTTTGCAAAAACTCCCCCTCAAACAAATAATAATGAAGAATTAGGGGACCAGAGGCTCTGGTTGTGAAGAATGATGAAATTAAGATATGCAATATGGCTAAGTATGCAAGTGAAGAGGTATATGGATGGGTCTTTGAGACCAGAGGGGCTYTGGTTCCAAAGACAATGAATCCAGARGCTCTGGTCTTTAGAACYAGAGGCTCTGGTTGCAAAGACAAGGAAAAAGATGTATGAGAGAATGGTTAAGGGTATGGGAGAGAGTATAGAGGTTGAGCCTTTGAGACTAGAGGGGCTCTGGTTCCAAAGACTTTGAATCCAGAGGCTCTGGTCTTTAGAACCAGAGGCTCTGGTCTTAAAGACGATGAAAAGAGGTATGAAAATATGATTAAGTCCATGTGAAGTGAGAAGAGGGAGACTCTTTGGGTCCAGAGAGGTTCTGGTTGCAAAGAGTAGGAATCCAGAAGCTCTGGTCTTTAGAACCAGAGATTCTGGTTGATGTAGAGATGTTAGGGTTTGATGAAAGAAGGGTGTGGTGTAAGTTAAGTTGTAGATGGGAACTTGATATCGCTGGTTTCAAAGGTTTTGGAAACCAGAGGCTCTGGTCTTTAGAACCAGAGGCTCTGGTTGAGAAGGTAATACTTAGTGGAGAAAACTAAGTATTTGCTTTGGACCAGAGGGGCTCTGGTTCCAAAGGCGATGAAGATTGTTTGCCAAATATTAATCGAAGTGATTCTAAATGGCCAGAGGCTCTGGTCTGTATGGCCAGAGGCTCTGGTTTAGGATACTTTAAGTTTATGGAAAATATTTTATATATCACTTATAGGCATAACCATGAGATATTGAAAATCTCTTATTTAAATATATATATATATGTATATATTGCCTTTAACTGGTGAGATTTAGCATATCCATCTTGCTGACTAAGAATAAAAATATTTTCTCATCAAGAGCTTTTGTGAAAATGTCAGCAAGTTGAATCTCA
>NW_020201782.1:36289-40705 GCF_001531365.2 Cynara cardunculus var. scolymus
AACAAGAAGGGTTCAAATCATTTTGTAGTGTTGCATGTCCTAAATTTGAAATTCTGTCACGCATTACAATAGGTAGGGATATTATGAATCTCTATAATGATGAAAAGAAAAAATTGAGGTCCTTTTTCATTCAAAATTCACAAAGATTTTCCCTCACCACATATACTTGGACTTCTATTTAGAATGTTGTATATATAGTATTAACAGCCCACTTCATAGATTCTGATTGGAAAATTCAAAAGAGGATCTTGAACTTTTGTCAAGTGTCCAACCACAAAGGAGAGACAATAGGAAAAGCTATTGAGGCGTGTTTAAAAAAATAGGGTATCGAGAGGGTGTTCACTATCATTGTCGATAATGCTTCTTCTAACAATGGGTTTGTTCAACATATCATGAAAAGATTGCAAATTTGGAAGAATGCGGTTTGTGATGGTGAATTCTTGCATGTTAGTTGTTCAACCCATATATTAAACTAAATTATGGGTGATGGAATGAAAGAAATGGACTATTCATATATTAAACTTAATTATGGGTGATGGATTGAAAGAAATGGACTATTCTATACCCGTTGTTCGTAATGCAGTTAGGTATGTTAGATCTTCCCCCTCTAGGTTAGCAAGATTTAAAATTTGTGTAAAAATAYGTGTAAAGAAGATAAAACACTTGTTTGTTTGGATGTGCTTATTAGGTGGAACTCCACATATTTGATGTTAGATCATGCTTTGAAATATGAGGAGGCTTTTAAGTTATTAGAAGAAGAGGATGATTACTTCATTCAATACTTTATTGAAGATAATAGAAATGGAAAAAAGCCGTTTGGGCCACCGACGTCTAAGGACTTGGAGCAATGTGCCATGTTTTGTAAGTTTTTGAAGGTATTTTATGATGCCACTTTAAAGTTTAGTGCTTCTTTGCATGTTACTTCAAATGTTTATTTTCACGAGTTGTCRCTAGTTCATGGGTTGATTAATAAATGGTGTTCAAGTGATAAAGAGAACTTGAAACAAATGGCTTTAAGGATGAAAAAGAAATTTGATAATTATTGGGGGACCACAAAYAAACAAAGTGTGGTTCTTTATGTGGCTATTGTACTTGATCTGAGATACAACTTAAAATATGTTACATTTTGTTTGAGACAACTTTATAGTGAGGATGAAATTACCATTATCACGRACTCCATTATAAGTTGTCTTTCAAGGCTAGTAGTTCATTATACTAGTGAGCTTAAAGTAAAGCATCAAGCAGAGTGTTAATCAAACACAAGATCATGTGCCAATAGTAGACTCTGATGATGAAGATTTGGTCAAGATGTTTGAATCTGAGTTTGACAAAGAATGTGATGAAGATGACTCGTTGAACATGCAAAATGAACTTGAAAGGTACCTAGGTGAACGCAATGAAGATAGGAAAAATAAGAACTTAAGTATTTTAGAATGGTGGAAAGTGGCGTCATCAAAGTGTCCTATTTTGTCTGCATTGGCTCGAGATTTTCTTGCTGTCCAAGTATCAACAGTGGCTTTGGAGTTCGCTTTTAGCACCGGAGGGAGAGTTCTTGATTGTTTTCGGAGTTTATTGAGTCCTTCAATGGTTGAAACTTTGATTTGTTGTCAAAATTGGTTGAGATCCACGAATTTGTCATTAGATTTGGCTTCTATTTTGGAAGAGATGGATATTTACGAAAATATGGAACCGGGTAATCAATTTAAATTAATTTCACATTACTTCAATTTTAGATTACGTTAGTTTCATTTATGTTGTTTATCTAATTTATTTTTGAATTTTGTAGATAAATCTATCGAAGTCCCATCTAAAGGCTGAAGTTGGGAGTCTTGATAATGATTAGAAAGTTGTTCTTCTAATTTATATGATGTCACTTTTTTTCTACAGATTACTCATTCATGTTTGATAAAGGATTGAATCTTTATGGATTGTGAAGATGTGGACTTTGTTTGCATTTTACATATTACTGTTTTGACTTTTCTTTAAACAATAAACACTAAGATTTGGCTTCTATTTTGTTTGGTCAAAAATTCAAGACTCAAGAATAGAAGGTTGTGAAGTCCATTAGTGTTTTGACTTTTTTTTTAGTATGTATTACATATTTATTTGTTTGGATTTTGGATTGTTTGGATTTTAGACCCAAGAGCTGCTTAATTATTATATTTATATATGTGTTTTTTAAGTTAATGTTTAAAGATCATTATAGGCCCAAACCGCCTAAACCGGTCAGACCAGACCGCCTTTTCGTGGTCTGATTTGACCGGTCTGGGCACTTGATTTCAAACCGCTCGGTTTGAAGATTTCATAAACCGCCATTACGATTTGGTTTGTGGTCTGAGGGCTTAAACCGCCCAAATTGGACTGCGAACACCCCTACTAGATACTAGCTATTTAAACGCTCTCTTATGAACTAGATTTTGTTGATTGATTATTGGATTATTTGAAATTTTATTTGAAGTATTAAATAATTGTATTTGCATATATACACTCAAAATTCTAAATATTATAGATGTAAAGAAATACATCAAATCAAATACAAAATCCTCAATATTCTTCCTTTCGTGTAGGAACGTATCAATAGGAGAATTTGAGGTTTTTTTGGACCTCTAGATCGAATACCTAAATATTTTGTAACCCTTGATCCTTAGCCACGACAGGAATGAGACCATCCTAAAGTTAAGGACATAAAACAAAATATTTCATTTTAATATATACAAGGTGATATTTATGGACATAAACATCTAGAATGCTGGCCATTAAAGTACTTTATGGTTCTAGTTTCGACGAGATGAACTTGTGTCGTATTATAGTTCACATGAAATGCGGCACTCCTAGCACTAGCTATACATTTAGGGGATCACCACCTGACTATCTCATCAAGTTTACATGAATTGGAATGCTGGAGAATTTCCATCATAAGGATTTGATGATTATTGCATATGTATTAGAATCAATGTAGAGTTCCGTATACCCTATGTGAATATATAAAATGGTCTCGTATAAGTTGTCATCAAAAGAATATAGATGGTAGTTAGGGTATTGGTTATGCGCCACCGATTTACCTACATCGCTTGGGGTTGCGAAACATTACATGAAACTTTACTTATTCCTTATCAGACCCGCTACTAGCAAACTAGTATCATATGTAATAGTTGGTAACTAGATATAAGCATGATATTTTACATTTACACATGTTTGGCTGTGTAGTATATGTGCCAATTGTTGCCCCCACAACGCACCAAAATGGGTCCTTAAAGACGATTCAATATATGTTAGATATGAATCCCCAATAATTATCAGCTAATTAGAACCCTTGACGTGTGATCTCTTTAACGCTAGATTTGCAAGTTCTCACTTTGATGGAGACAGTCTTTCCACCGTTAAGGAGAGACATGAAAAAGGATTTTCCATGGGAGTGACAGAAAATGTCATAGAATATTCCCACTCTATCTCATTTTGATCCCCAAACTTCACAATGCAAAATTGAAGTCAAACAATCAGATTCGATACCTAATATGTTTAATGTTATTCCAAAAGTGACAAAATCACATATATTAGCTTCAAATATATTCGCAAGGTAAAAGGTCCCCTAACAAGGGCACACCACAACTAACAAGGGCACAACACAACTGTAAAGTGCGTTGAAGTCACACATGGTGGAGGCATAGTTGAGGTCGTGGCTCCCAAAAGAAAATGGGGGAAGTTACTTGGTTCGATAGATACTAATCTAAAAGAAGAGAAGAGTAGTAACAACCATTTATCATCAATAAAAACCTCTCATGAGACTGTCTCTAACTAAAACTATATCTATGAATCATTAATGGATGATGCTTTGAAGTTAATATTGATTCCAACGATCAACGAAATCTCAAAATGAATTATGAGAGTGTTTATGAGTCAATGGACAGATCATACATACTCATTGATGATATATCCACATATATTGTTGCTCATGAGATGATAGAGCATGATGACATTGAATCATGCTCAGTTGAAAAATGTCAACGAAGAGCAAATTGGCCTAAATGAAAAGAAGCAATCTAGGAGAATTATATTATTTGACAAATGAACATGTATTTGATCTAGTAGTGCTAACCCAAAAATGTAAACCCTGTAGGGCATAGATAAATCATTTTTTTAGAAAGTGTAATGAGAATAATTAAGTCATAATGTATAAGACTCTCCTTTTGCCCAAGGTTTCTCACAACATCTTGGATTGACCACAAGAAGATTTACTCTTTCGTGATAGACGTTATAATGTTTTGCTAATTAATTAACTTAGTAGTTTCCAAAGGACTGGAAATGCAGATCATGGAAGTGGTTACTACATATCTCTATGGGGATCTAGATTCAAAGATACAAGAGTGCTTGATGGGATTACATTACTCAAATCAAATAACTCTAAACCAGGTAGTG
>NW_020201782.1:41685-43738 GCF_001531365.2 Cynara cardunculus var. scolymus
TTCTCAGTTCCAAGCCAGAACAGACATAAGTCACCACGTCTGGGGGAACTACCTTTTAAAACTCACTTCCATACCAAAACAGACTTATGTCACCACGCTTGGTAGGAAGGTTTCAAAATATGGTTTCATACCAAAACAGACCTAAGTCACCACGCTTGGTAGAAACATTTCCCAAAAACTCGTTCCAATACCAAAACAGACTTACGTCACCACGCTTGGTAGGAACATTTTTCCAAAATCTCGTTCCAATACCAAAACAGACTTACGTCACCACGCTTGGTAGGAACATTTATCAAAAACTTATTCCACACCAAAACAGACTTACGTCACCACGCTTGGTAGGAATATTTCATTCTAAAAGATATAAAATAACCATTTTTATGAATCATAAATAAATAAATAATTATTTAAAAACTTATAAAAATTTTCAACATAAAGCTATCCGGACAACAAGTCCGGTCAATAACCACCCGGTTTACGAGTCCGGTCAACTAATCCGGTCAACAACCATCCGGTTTACAACACTTAGACTAAAAGTCTACCTTGTCCGGACATCTAATCCGGTCAACTCACCAAAAATTCTTTGAACGGTTTTAACACTTAGAACAATATTCATTTTTGAGCGGATATCAAATCCGGTCAACAGTCCGTTCAAGACTCACCCGGTTTAAGACTAAACCGCTCACCACTCACCYGGTTTACAACTCCGGACAACAAACCGCTCAAGGTTTGTCCGGTTTAAAACAATCCGGTCACTAAACCTTTCAAGGCATGTCCGGTTTAAGACAATCCGGACACTAAACCGCCTAAGGTTTGTCCAGTTTATACCCTTATCCGATCAAGCTTTGTCCGGTTTAAATGCTTATCCGGTTAAGCTTTGTCCGGATAAACACTTAGACAAAAGAATCAAAGTTTCTTTTCAAATAAGAACAATACGAATATGCAACTGAAACTAGTGAAATCTTTATAAAAAGGTTTAGAAATCACTCACCTTAATAAGCTTTTGAAACCAAAACGCTTGAAATCAACCCTTTTGAAATCCAACACTTGCAATCAACTTGAAATCACCCCCTTTTTGGCAAATCCGGACAACTCTCTCTTTAAATCACTCTACTTTCTCAAAATGGCAAAGAGAAGAAAATGAAGAGGCTAAGCCCATTTTTATACTTCCCAAATGTGGAAAAGTCGGCTAACCGCCTCTTCCCCCTTTTTCCACCTCATGCAAATACATAACTTTACACATGCACACACATACATACATCCATGCCCATAACATGCATGCACCCATATATATATATATATATATATATATATACACACACACACACATATATATATATATATACATATCCAATTAATACACAAATTCTCATACCAGCGTGTATCAATTTATCATGCTATCACGTAATCATTTAAATCAGATAATCACGTATTTAATACATTGGGTAATAACCAGAGTCTGGTTATCACAAAAAATGATTAGACGATTTAACATAAACAAAGTATATCAGGCTAGCACTCTCATGATTAGTCGAAGTGTTGGATATAAGGAAAGATATATTTTGTCTAAATTATGATGATGAAGAGGTGTTGGGAACTGCAATTCCCTATCTAAGTACAATAGGTGCATTATTCTACTTTGCACTATACACTTGATCGTATATTCTATTTCTCAGTGAACTTGTTAACTATAGCTCAACGCCAACACAATGTCATTGGAATGATATCAAATTAATCTTTTGGAACCATTGACGTGGGYTTATAYTTTCCTTAAAAATGAGATTGATAATRGAACTTTAATACCTACTTAGATAGTGAGAGGCAAAAGTATTACCGCTAATAGAAAAACACCATAATATGTCTTGGCATGTATTTGTTGATATTAGGTATATGTCTGACCCATACAATGGATAAGGAATTACCATAAGGAACATTTCTATTACTTGGAAGTAAACTAAGCAAAACCTTGTAGCTACCTTCTCAAACTACTCTAAGAATTACTCTACATGAATTTAATAGTGTAGATAGTTAAGGACTATCATTATATATATAT
>NW_020201782.1:44363-48525 GCF_001531365.2 Cynara cardunculus var. scolymus
GTGATAGAAACAGATAGCCACACCACACAAAAAACAAATTCAAACTTGAAAGAAAATCACTAAAGTTCGATAGAGTTATAAAGTAACAAATAATCAAAGAGAAGCATGAAATTCATATAATCTATACGAAGTTTAACAACAAAATACTAAACAAACATGATCATAATGTACTTACACTGCTATCGTTCAACAACGCCTCAAGCCCTCAACCTCAAATCGGAAACTGAAAGTCTGAAAGCAACTGAAATATTTGATTGGAGAAGGTAGAACTCAAAAGAAGGGGAAAAGATTAATAATCGAAGCGTATGAAGATTGAAGAATTGAAGCGTATGAAGATTGAAGAATTGAAGAATCGAAGGCAAAGCGTTGAGACTCATGATACTGATTAGTAAAGAAGCGTATGAAGAATTGATTATTGAAGGATTGAAATCGAAGAGTCATCATGAAACTTGGGCCAATTTATTTAAGAAGATACAAAATAGATATAATTTTAAGAATAAAATAAATTTATATAATATTTTAAGTGGGTTGAAAACGAGTTGAAAAAATGTCAAAAAATTCAACCCAACCCAACTCATTTATTTAAATGGATTAGACGGGTTGACCCATTTATTTAAATGAGTTAGACGGGTTGACCCATTTATTTAAATGGGTTGGAAATCTCAACTCAACCTGCTAATTCTGGGTTGGGTTAATGGGTTGGATCATTTTTTGCCACCCCTATATAATGTATTGAAGAAATGAAAGTAGGATACATCAAGAGTGATAACACAAAGCATATTCCGTTTAAGTTTTTATACAATCAACAATAACAAACTCTCTTCAAGATTCAAGTGAATCAAATAAAATACAAGGAGAATGTAACATGTTTTTTTTACCAAATCATTACTTAGAACCACATTTTTGGGCAACATGTAGAAAGTATTAAAATGTGAATGTTTTCCGTAATCCCTTGATTAATGCACTCAGGGGGAGTAGTAGACAAAAGTGAGAGTCTGTTATATATGTAATATTAATATGTTGCGTTCTTTTCTTCATCTAAAATTTTATTTTTTTCATTGGGTTTTGTTCCTTGGTGTAATGTTTTAGTGAGACAACAATTTGTATACCATTCTGCTTTCTTAAGTCATGATTAATATATGAATATGAGATTAAAGGAAAAGTGTATATATTACAAAGAAACTGGTGGTGCATTGTACTATTCTCTTCGTTTTAATTTTATATTTTCCCATTAGGTTTCATTTTGGCGTAAAGTTTTAACGAGACAACAATTGTACACCATCACTCATTTAATTCAATACAAGGGGGAGTGTTGTATTGTAAGTGTGTCATCGTCTAAAGGATATGATGATAGAGATAAAATTATATTAGAATTGAAATGTCTTGTAGTTATCCACTTATAACTTATCTCTATTTAAAGGGTTTTTGATTAATGAAAATTACAAATTCATCATCTCTATTTACTGTTGTTCAATTTGGTTTTTCCTATAACAGTTTCTAAATTGTTGAAGTAAATTACAAATTCTGGTTCATGTGGTTTACAATTTGTACTCACGTTAATCTCAAAATCAAAATAAATACAATGATGAGACTTACGGTTTACATTTTCGCATGCCGTAAGTCCCTCCATCTCATAAAATCTATTAACTTAAAAGAGGGCATTTTGGTCTTGTATGATTTTTTTTTTGTCTTTTCTCTTTTTTATTTATTCTTTTTCCTAAAAATACATAAAAAAATACCATGAAGAAGATGAAAAAGTCTACCTCAAAAACCTAAATGAGACCTAATGAACCCCCAAATACAGAGTGACAAAGCCTGACATACAAAGTGAGAATTGAATGGCATCTTCATTAGCAAAATAAAACTTGAAACAACTCTGAACCCAAGTCACCACCATGACCATGACCATTGACCACCAAGTTCAAAATTCTACTGAATGATAATATACATACATAATACATAATACATAATACATAATACATAATACATAATATACATAGCAGTTTTGTTGTTCAAAATACGTAAGTCCAAATTAATTTCTTCTATGGTTGGAAGAACTTGTCAAACCAATTCATCGCTTCTTTAACCATTGACCCCGTCATCTCATGCCCAATTCCTGCTTCTGCAATCACCTGCAATTCGGAGTTTTATATTCATTAATTGATCCATACATGATACATAATATATATATATCTTGTGTATTAGATCACTTTAAAAAAACAATACCTTGAAACTATCTGGACAATTGGCATCTTGGAAAGCCTTGCAGGTTCTTGATATAGTAACATCCAGACCTGCAATCGGGCAACGAGGATCTTCTTCGCCTGCGTGTTTTTTGTCAAGTTATACTTGGAACATAACTATGATTAAAGTATAAGCAAAATTTCACTAAGATGGTAGATATGTCATTTCACCGTTCAAAATCAACAAAGGCCGTGGTGCAATCAGTGGAACTGTATGAACTGAATCAAACTCCGATGTTAAACCAGGCGCTATCCTGTTCCAAACCTGCCCATTCCACAAGTACCATATGTAACATCACTCTTCCCTTTTTACCATTTTCAAGTTATACTTGCATATTTGCCCATACTCGAACATTGCAAATTTTGGGATGGAGATTATAATTACCCATTTCACCCATAGTTACCGTTATACAGAGTCATTATTGAAGGACATTTTAGGATTTTACTATAGTTCAAACATTTTTATTAAATTATTTAGCAAGTTAAACGTTGCACTCTTTTTAGAATAGCTCAGAGATGGGATGGAAACTCACCTTCTCCACGACTTCTTTGTCAATGGCGTCCTTCCCTAAGTCGTGCCGTGCTTCTGAAACAAATGAATGTTACAACGTTGTGCAGATTTCTTAATAAGTTAGGAAGAGAACATAGAATGCACATGTAAACATTCAAAGACAACCAAGAGTAAGCCTTAAAGGATAACTTGATTATATACACACCATCTCCAATATTAGGATACATTGATCACCAACATAATAATAGTTGTGGGATATAGAATATAAGCACGWGGTAACTACATATTTGCCTATATCCACGGTTATTGCTAGGATTCTTACTAGTTTCCTGCTCTACACTTGCATCAAGAAAAGACCAGTTGCTTTTATATGAAGAAAATCTAACTGCAAATGGATAAGATACAAAACTGTTGTTATAAATAGTTAAWAGTCATGAGCATTCTTTTACAATTTGGGCCARAGATACACTAGGTTTGTTGATGAAATCTCACCCAAGTTTGATAAAGAGAATGTGATTCAAATTCTAGGAAGAAAACAGAGTCGATTTGGAAGTCAAGATAGAAGTTAGGTCTTGAAATGCTCCATGCCATACAGAACAGAAGTAGCAATTTATCAAACATTGAACATAGATTCATCTTTCTTTTGTAAAATACCTTCAAACACAGACTTGATACTGTCAGCTCGAGCCTGCCATTGATCATTATCAATGGCCCAACGAAATCCCTACACAGCCAASTTCCTTCAATAAGCATTCTTGTGTAAGAAACTGAATCTTTTCACCAAGACATACCTGAACACCAATTATGGGGACAACCACTGAATAACGTGTGTCAACAAAAGCAGCAAACCATGCATGCATTCCTGCATGAATGAGCAATATTTCAGTTATGGAATTCAMGAAATATAAATGCATCTTCTTATTGATTTAATTATGCTTCATCAACCTCCAAGTGATTCCCCAGTAATTCCTATCCTGGAATGGTCTATATCATCTCTTCCAGTAAGATAGTCTGCTAACTTTACAAGGTCCCAAACCTGTCAAATGATAAATAAAACAAAAAATAAAAATGAAAACTGAGGTTCAAATTTGGTCATTAACGAGCAATGTACGGAATTTGAAATAAAGCTTTCAAGTGTGACAGAAGTATAACCGTGTCAAATATGAATGGCATTGTATCACCTCTTTTCCATGATGAAACAAGTGCCTGGATCCAGAACATAGGAAATCAGATTATGGTTAAAGATTAGGCAAGATAATTAGAACATTCTCCTATGATGAAGCTCATACAGACAAATGCAACATCTCTTTTTGACCAATGGTCGCAATTTGTTTTCTAACCACCTCAAAGCATTTTAAAATCAGACCATCCAGGCATAAACATCTAAGGCCTACATGAAATGCTTGAA
>NW_020201783.1:0-1162 GCF_001531365.2 Cynara cardunculus var. scolymus
CCGTATCCCTTGATCTTTCCTTTTTGATTGCCACCAAAAGCCACAGAGCCTCCTTCTTGRCKYAAATMKRAAGACAGAAGCTCTACTGTACCAGTCATGTGCCTCGAGCACCCCGAGTCTACAACCCAGGTAGACACATGCTTTTGTGACTGCAATCATACAATGTTTAATTTAGGCACCCACTTCCAATTGGGTCCTTTAAAATTAGATTGCTTGAAGTATGTAAAAACATCCTTTACTTTGGCTTTGATTTTCTTGGAAGAAATGCCAACATGTCTCTTGTTCACCACAGAGCCTTTACTCTTAGGTGGAGAGACTTTACAAGAAGGGTGGTGGATGTGTGCAGTAGGAGTATACATGAAATCAAAACAATTGCACAAGGAGACATCACAAGAAGTTTGCATAAAATTTTCATTAATTTTCTCAAAGAAGGGTACAGAGGTTTTGTTTTTAGAGCCCTTCCTAGATATGGGTCTCTTATTACAAGATTCCTTCACTATTCTAGGTTCCCTTTTTAAATTCTTTTTAAAGCTCTTCTGTATTATTCCCTCCCTTGGTTTTCCTGCATTTACTGCAACAGAAGATTTGTTAGTTAAAGGCCATTTTTCTTTTTGGTGCCAAGTATAAGTAGGCTTCTGAGCTTTGGAGACAGAGCATTGAGAGTTACCTTGTTTAGAATTTCTTTCTTTTCTTTCTCAAAACTCATAGTATTCTCTACAACTTGTGTAGGACTGACCTTAGAGCTTGAGGCATTTTCATGCTCTGACGTGACTTTTCCAGAGGGCTCTGTGACAAAAACAGTTTTAAGAAGAGGTTCGTTTGCAAAGGGCTCTGTGATAAAAGATGGAAAGAATTTCAGAGCCTCTGCTGACAACTTTCGCTCAAGAGGTTTACCAAAGGAACAATTTTCTTGAAATTATGGTTGACCAAACTTAAAAATTTCTATTTGATCTTGTCTCAAGAATTTTCTTGGAATGAAATCATTCTTTGCAGAAGGTGAGAAGGAATCAATATAGTCCTCATAAGCTATATTTTCATAAGATAAACACGATTTTGTTTCTGGTTAAACCAACATTTTCCTCCACTTGAAGCTGGGCTTAGATTTTAAAACTTTGCTTCTCAAATTATTTGGGATCTAAAGGTATTCTCTAGAGTTTTGTTT
>NW_020201783.1:1498-20210 GCF_001531365.2 Cynara cardunculus var. scolymus
TTTGTTTGGAAGAATTTTCAAGATTTAAGAACTTGGTTCGCTCTTCTTCAAACATTTTGAAAAAACGATTTATTTCTTCTGTGAGCAATCTGACTTCCTTTTCACATATTAAAGCTTTTCTTTCCAATTTTGATGCTCCAAGTGACATTGGTCGAGATTTTCAAGAATCTCTGTGAAGAAATCAAAGGAATCAGGTGAGGAGGAAGTAGATACCTCTGTGTCTGAGTCTTCCCATGAGAGAAGACCCTTCTGATCSTCGTCATCAGAGGATTCATCTGTGACTAGCTCACTGGATTGAGCTAGAAGTGACTTCTGTTGATAAAACTCAGCCTTCTTTTTGTAGTAGGCTGCATCTTTCGGACCCCTCTGTGGTGTCCTTGGTCCTTTGGACCAACAATCTGCAGCATAGTGGCCAGGTTTGCCACATTTGAAGCAGCCATCTTTGGGCTCTTCCTTCCTTTGTTCCTCAGCCCTCTGATAGGGCTTCTGCTCCCTCTCTTTCTTCTCAGACTTCTCTCCTTCGTTGAAGCTTCTGCGACTGAAGCTTCTTTACTCCTTCCTGTATCCACCCTTTCTGTATTCTCTTGTGATCAGTTCAAGAGTCTTCATTATTTCCTTCATGGAGATTTCTTCTTTCTCAGAACTTTGATCACTGTCAGCAATCAACACCATCTTCTTCTTCTTCTTCTTCTTCTTATCCTTCTTTGCCTCCTTTGCCTCCTTCCCTTTGCTGGAGCACCCGTCCTCTGCAACTAGAGCCAGAGGGCCACCTAGATTTCTCTTCATTTGCATAACTTGGGACTCTTGACTTTTGAGAGATCCAAACAAGCCTGCTAACGTCCATGTCTCGAGATCTAGGATGGCCTTCATGGACATTGTAATAGTCGACCATTCATCCCCAAGGCTCTTCAAAAACAGTGAGTTGTTCTACTCTGTGGTTCTGGGGATACCTTACCTTTTATAGTTGCTAATCAGCGTGTTTAGCCTAGCGTATGTATCCGTAAGAGACTCACCTTCTTTGGCCTTGAAGCTGTAGTATTCATCGATGCAAATCGAACGATTATTCTTCAGCGTCTTCCTTCCACCTTCGATTAATTTCTCCAGTTCTGTCCATATGTCCATGGACAGTTGACAGTGATCRATGCATTTGAAGATGTCGTTAGGAATAGCCATGATTAACAACCGTTTACATTTGTTCCCTAATTCGACCATTACCTTGTCTTCATCACCCCAGTTTGCTTCGGGTCGAGGCTCGTAATGCTCAGGTATTTCTGGGGTAGTTTGAGTTGCAGGAACTCTTGGAATGAGGTTCATTAGAACATAAGGAGGATTATACAGGAATTCGCAAATCCTAGGATGAATACCCTCAAGAAAACTCACCATTCGGATTTTCCATTGAGGAAATTCCTCACGAATGAGTGTGGGTGGTTTAGACTGTGAACCCGTACTCATGAAGGAAGCATTGGCCGTATTCGCCATTGATTGAAGAAGAATCAAAAGAAAATAGGAGAAAATTGATAAAACAGTGAAAAACAGAGTAAGCTTGGAGAGGAAGATTACGTGTTCTAGAGTCGACAAAGGAAGAATACCAAGAACAGAAATAATCAAATTAAAATTTGATTCCTGCTCTGATACCAATTGTTGGATCGAATAACTCAATTCTTGGTACTAAAACTTACTTGAATGATCGGTTTGACAGTAGTAGAGCAGCGGAAACAATATCAATCAAACAGGTAGAAACAGTAAGAACACAATGAAGAACAAATAATGAACACAAAGAGAATTGCTTCAAATGATTTTCAATTGATTGAAAATTTCGACGATTACAAATCTGGAAGCACACAAAATACAAAGGCCTACACTGCTATTTATACAAGCAAATAACCGTTTCCTGACACGACCTAAAGCAATTAAATCTAAGTCGTTCATCTGAAACAGAATACAGACAAAATCACGTGGAAGACACGAGCAGCTAAAAGACCTAAGTAAAACTAGCTAAAGATAATCTACACAGAAGACTAGCTGCAGACCCTCTGTGAAACATCACAGAGGCTCTACTGGATATGACTTGAAGCGTATGTAGCCGAGGAACATCTTCCAGAACCTCTGTGAGACACGACAGAGGTTCTGTCGTCTCTGTCTTGTAACATTGTCTTGGCAGAGGACAAGTTTCCAGAACCTGTGTGGATGAAGACAGAGGTTCTGTCACTTTAACCTTGTACATAAGAGCTTCTTCTGTTGATTGTCCTCTGAGGTCTTCTGTAACAGATCAGTTTCTGTCAACACTTGCTGTTTTACTTTTTCTATACTTTTACATTGAAGGAATGAGAGCTAACATGTGGTTTGAAGGGTTTGAATATAACTTGTGTTGAGATTATGATTTGATGAAAAACTATGAACGAGGTTCACTCTTACAGAAAGGTCTGCAGCCTGTCTTTGGATGAAATAGTTCATACGAATTTCAGGGGGCAATAAAGATGGTCGTTGTGTGTGATGGATAACTATTACTATAAACAAGGGAAGTTATGGATGTAATAAGGATGGTCGTTGTGTGTGCGTGTGCATAGTATAACTCTTTCTATTATATCTATTAAGATTACAACAGATTGGAGTTCTCTCTTCTTAGTGATTTGAGGATTCAGAGATGTTGTTCTAATTGGACATAATAGCATTGATGTTAGGGTTACGAGAAAATATGGCCTATGGTCATTAATTTTGATTGGAAGTATTTTGGAATAGAAGGTACATTTTATGAGGAACCAGAGGAGCTCTGGTTGGTCCTCACTATCGAACCAGAGGGTTCTTGTTATTAATTTGAGGAATATGCAAGTTTTTACTAAAGGTATTTGTTGAACCAGAGGCTCTGTATCTATTGATAAGAGCTTCTGTGTCAAAACCATATTTTAAGAAGTTTTAAGTAAAAGGATTTTATACTTGGTATTTTCTACGAAAAACAGACCAGAGGGCTCTGGTCGACTCACACGTTGAACTAGAGGCTATGTTTGGTTATAACTGTTGAACTAGAAGCTCTGGTTAGTACAACCAGAGGCTCCGGTCAAGTAAGAATTTTGTATCACTATTCTTTTTATGAAAAAAGGTTATTTTTTTATTGATTGAAAGCTTAGCTAAAGAACATTAAAAGAAATTATATATGAGCCAGAAGCTTTGGATAGTACAACCAGAGGCTCTCGGGGGACCAGAAGCTCTGGTAGAGGAACCAGAGGGACTCTCGCCGTGATTAGTAAAATATTTATAAGTATGATACTTGGAACCGGAGGCCCGATGGAATTAAACAAAATGTGATTCTATCTTCTGATTTTAATGGTATATTTCAAATAAATGTTTTGGTGACATACACTCTGCATTACATAAAAGGGAATCTCACTAGACATTCATGTCTAACCCTCATTTTGTGTTTTCAAAAATATGTCTGCATGTATTGATAATAAGGGAAAGAGTATTATGTGAACTACTTCCCTATGTGCATTGCTATGTTTTGAAGCTTGGATGCTAGGATACAAGAGCATGTATTTTTGGAATTTTTGAACTATGTATTGTACATTATAGACTCTTGTATTATGGACCTATGTGGGGGAAAACATGTATTCTATGTATAAAATATGTGTTATATGCAATGTATGGATTTGGGGGTGTAACATAGATGGTATCAGAGCCTGAGTTTATGGATTTAGATATTCACATGCATGAGGCCTAGACTTAAACTGTTTCATTGCATATTAGGGTCCTAGACATAGTTAGCACCTTTGGTATAAATATGATAAGTTGAGAGATCAGTGTGTAAGTTATTTTCGGATTACATCTGGCCAATGTAATTTTGAATTTACAGGTACATAACTGAACTTGGATACTTTATTATATTTGGGAATGTGAAAATATGTTAATCAACTTTGAAATTTACAGATGACAAGTAGATCTAGAAGGTCAGAAAGGATCACCGGCCCCAACCCAACTAATAAAGAAGAGGAATCTCCTATTCTTGCTCCCGTTGGTACCTCTGAGGGCAGAGGCAGAGGTAGAGGAAGGGACAGAGGTAGAGGTCAAGACAGAGGGCAAATTAGAGGCAGAGCTAGTCATTCAGAAAATGATGCAGATCAAGCAGAATCCAATTCTGAAAACATGAATCAAGAACAGATACCACAACAAGAATTCGTGACAGGAGATATGTTGGCTGAAGAGTTGGGAAAGCTAAGGGAAACCTTGACTTCCATTATGGGGATACCGGCTAGAATCGAGATAGACAGAATTGAGATTAATCCAGCCGTTCCAGTTATCAATAATCGAGAAGGAGATATAAAGATATTCTTAACCTGCAAGCCACCAACTTTCTCAGGAGACAGAGATACAGTTAAAGCCATGTGTTGGATCAAAGAGATAGAGTCTGTATTCAACACCATTCGATGTTCTGAATCAAATAAAGTCAGATTTGCAGTTTCTGTTCTAAAGTCAAATGCTTTGTTTTGGTGGGAGGTAGAATCTTTGGCCAAAACAGATATTTTACAAACTATGACATGGGCAGAGTTTGTAAATAGATTCAAAGAACAGTTCTATCCTAAAACAATGGTCAAACAGATGGAAGAGGATTTCTTAAAACTGGAACAGAGCTCTGGGTCAGTTAGAGAATACACGGAGAAATTCATGGAATATTCAAGATTTGCTGAGCATTACATCTCAACAGAGGCTAGAAAAGTAGAACGATACATTTGGAGTCTAAAACCATCCATCAGGGAATTTGTTATAGCAATGAATCCTGCTACCTTTCAAATGGAAATAGATGCAGCAGAGATCACTGAGAGGAATAAGAATAGGAGTGAAGAAGGGAAACAGATGAAGAAAACAAAATGGGAAGGATCCTCGGCCAGTTATCGAGGATCAAAAACTGCCAAGTTTAATAATAAARCAATACARAGACCGATGGAAAGAGTCTGTCCCCGGTGTCGACAGTACCACCRAGGAGAATGYCGAACAGAACCYATAAAATGTTTTAACTTCGGTGAAATTGGGCATACTTCAAATTTTTGTCGACAAAATAGGAAATGTTTCCATTGCAATTCGCCAGACCATTTCAAGAATAATTGTCCACAGATGAAAGCTCCACWGCTCACAATGGGRAGCAATACATCRAYTGGCCATRGGAGACCGAGTATGGGSAGAGGAGGATCGGGTGGGGCGCAGGGACGATCTTTTCAAATGACCAAACACGAAGCAAAAACTACATCTGATGTAGTAACAAGTACATTTCTTGTGAACTCATTCCATGCTAAAGTGTTATTTGACTCGGGTGCAAACTTCTCGTTTGTATCCCCATCATTTTCCTTACCTACTCGCATGAATTTTGTGCCCATTGATGAAAAGTTAGTAGTTGATAATGCTCACGATCAAGTATCTGTGAATTATGTGTTCTAAACCTATACCATCATGATTGAGGAATGTGAGCTACCCATCAGAATATTTCCCATGTCTATAAAAGAGTTTCATGTAGTAGTAGGAATGGATTGCTTGGCTGAGAATCAGGCCAGCATTGTTTGTGATAAGAAGATGATTAGAATAGTACTGCCAGACAGAGGAATAGTTGTTATTTTTGGTGATCATCAGAGTCATCGCACCAGTCTGTTATCAGTTATGAAAGCTAGAAAATGTATGCAAAAGAAATGCCAAGGATTTTTAGCCTACATAATTGATGCCAAGAAAGAAAAGAACAAGCAAGAATTGATTTCGGTTGTCAGTAATTATCCTGAAGTTTTTCCAGAAGATTTGTCAGGATTACCTCCAGATAGAGCTATTAAATTTGGCATTGATTTGATACCTGGAGCAGCACCTGTAGCAAAAGCACCATACAGATTAGCTCCATCAGAGTTAAAGTAACTGGTTACACAATTGAAGGATTTATCAGACAAGGGATTTATGAGACCAAGTACTTCACCGTGGGGAGCTCTAGTTTTATTTGTGAAAAAGAAGGATGGTACTATGCGTATGTGTATTGATTATCGAGAGTTGAACAAATTAACTATAAAGAACAAATATCCATTACCTAGAATCGATGATTTGTTTGACCAATTGGTGGGAGCAAGTTATTTCTCCAAAATTGATTTACGATCAGGTTACCATCAGTTGAAAGTAAAAGAAGATGATATTGCAAAAACAGCATTCCGAACTAGGTACGGACATCATGAATTTTTGGTTATACATTTCGGATTAACCAATGCACCTGCAGCCTTCATGGACTTAATGAACAGAGTATGTCGAGAATATCTCGATAAATTTGTAATTGTGTTCATTGATGACATTCTGATTTACTCAAAAACAGAGGTAGAACATGCAGAGCACCTCCATCTGGTCCTAAGTCTTTTAAGGAAAGAAAGGTTATACGCTAAATTATCAAAATTTGAATTTTGGTTACGAGAAGTTCAGTTTTTGGGACACGTGATATCAGAAAATGGAGTACAAGTAGATCCATCAAAAATCGAAGCGGTAGGAAAATGGGATGCACCAAGAAATCCTTTAGAAGTCAGAAGTTTTCTAGGTTTGGCCAGTTATTACCGCAAATTTATTCAAGATTTTTCTAAAATAGCGTTACCACTTACCAAGTTGACTCAAAAAGATATCAAGTTTCATTGGGCCGAGGAACAACAGAAAGCCTTTCAAACCCTAAAATATTGCTTATATAGCGCACCAGTGTTATCTCTACTCGATGGAACAGAAGACTTCATCGTTTATAGTAATGCATCGAAGCTTGGCTTAGGCTGCGTCTTGATGCAAAGAGGAAAAGTAATTGCATATGCATCACAACAATTGAAAGATCATGAGAAGAAATACCCAATACATGACATGGAATTAGCAGCTGTAATATTTGCCTTAAAAATATGGAGACACAACCTGCTAGGAACAAAGTGCAAAATCTACATGGACCACAAAAGCTTGCAACACTTATTCAACCAGAAGGATCTGAATATGAGGCAAAGACGATGGATTGAACTTGTTAACGACTATGATTGTGAAATTCTCTATCACCCAGGAAAGGCAAATGTGGGGGCCGATGCCTTAAGCTGAAGGAAAGAAGTGGCACGATCAGAGCAATGAAAATCTACTTAACTCCAGACCTTCACCAAGAAATTTTGAAAAACCAGAAATAAGCAGTTAATGAAAAGAATCAAAAGACCGAGAAGGTGGGAAAGATGATTTCCACCATGAAAACAAACAACGATGGAATGTTATGCTTCCAAGGCCGAATATGGGTACCAAGCTATGGGAACACACGGGAAACCATATTGAATGAAAGTCACAAATCCCGCTATTCGATTTACCCAGGTACCAACAAAATGTACAAAGACTTGAAATCTTTTTATTGGTGGCCAGGTCTCAAGAAAGATATAGCGGAATATGTGGAAAAATGTCTAACTTGTTTACAAGTTAAGATTGAGCACCAAAGACCCTATGGAAACCTACAATCTTTAGAAAAACCAGTCTGGAAATGAGATCACATTACGATGGACTTCATTATGAAATTGCCCCGAACACCAAAAGGATATGATGCAATTTTGGGAAATAGTGGATCGTATATCAAAGTCTGCACATTTCTTACCAATCAAAGAAACTTATTCAATGGAAAGATTGGCTCAAATTTACATCAAGGAAATTGTGACTAGGCATGGTGTTCCATTGTCTATTCTTTCTGACAGAGACAGTCGCTTTACCTCAAAGTTCTGGGAAAGCCTACAAAGAGCTTTGGGATCTCAAATGAAATTGAGTACAGGTTATGTTAAACCCCATAATTCATAATGTAAAAAGTAATGAAAAACAATAAGTGATGAAGAACCAGAAGACCGATGAAGACATCAAGGCAGAAACGGCTAAGTCTRGAGTACAACCAGAGGACCGATGGACGACCTGGGATGCGATGGAAAGAGCATCCTCATCGATCCTCTGGTCATCAACACATAGTGAATTCTACAGCAAATCATCCAGAAGCATACAATGATGATCTAAAGAAATGATCATTTATCACACCATGAATGACAGCTGGAGATGACATGTCGACAGCTAGACTTCAAGTTTATCTCTAATGTTAAAGCTTATCAATAGAGTAGATAAACGTTATCTGTTAATAGAAGATTAGCTATAAAGTCTCATTATATAGTTATCTTCTTATTAGCTGATTAGTATAAATAGGTGATTAGGCCTATTGTAAAAAGAGTCGCTTGAATAGCTTTACGTTTTTCTTATATTCAAAGTGAAACCTTTGAAGCTCAAGATTGTTCTTAATTTCTTCTTGAGTGTTCATAACTTTCGTCATTAAATCACTATAATTTGGTATTAGTGTTATTGAGAGATCTGGGATCAACAATTGGTATCAGAGCTAATTGAATGAATTTCCAATCAAAACGATCATTCAAAAATCTCTCAATTTTTGATCTTCTTTCTCGTCAAGAATACAAATCTTTCTCTTCAAAATTCTCTTGGCTAACTGGAATTCTGCTTATAATGTTAGCTCCCTCACCAAGCCTCCAACTCTTCAACGAGAAGAATATCCACAATGGAAGATCAGAATGGTGAATTTCTTGGAAGGAATGGACAGGAACCTCCTGCGATCTATAATGGAGGGCCCTTACATTCCACAAACTCTTGTCCCAAGAGTTCCAGGAACAAACACCACGGCTGAAATTTCTGCCTACTACATGCCCAAAGATGAAAAGAATTGGGATGAAGATGACAAGGAAAGAGTAGAAACTGACAAAAAGGCCAAAAGGTTGATAATTATGGCCCTACCAAATGAAATCTTCCAATCCCTCGACGCATGTTCCACTGCCAAGGAACTATGGGATGAACTGGCAAGTCACCTGGAAGGAGGAGCAAAAAGGAGAAAAAATCGTAGAGCACAATGTCTCAACGAATATACTAACTTCAACGCCCTCCCTGATGAACCAATACAGAAAACTTATGATCGTTTTAACACATTGATCAATCAATGTCGTTGAAACGACATCTCCAGAACCAAGGAAGAAAACAATGCTTTATTCCTTAAAAGTTTAGGCGATGAATGGACTCAACTGTCTATGTCCCTTCAAGCAAACCAGGACCTAGATAGCTGGTCACTTCATGATCTGTATGGAACGCTTGCAGCACAAGAAAATGACATAATGAAAAGGAAGGTTTCTATTGGTGGACCTCTTGCCCTTGCTACCGAAGAAAAGCTAAAATCAAGGACTTCCACCAAAGAATATAAAAAGAAAGGCAAGAAAACATTGGTAGTAGAATCGGAATCTGAAGAAGAAACCTCTAAATCAGATGACGAAATTAGAGCTTTTGCCAAATCTTTGGCCTTGATCACAAAGCAGTTCCAGAGAAAGTTCATCAAGAAACCTTATGAACGAAAAGAGTTCAAAAGGGAAAGATACCAGTCATCATATGAAAGAAAGCCATCCAAATTCCATCAGAGGGAAGAGAGAAGAGATGGAAGAGAAGAAAGAGAAGAAAGAAGAGAAGACAAAAGGACGAGAGGAAAGAAGACAAGAATGGAAGGAAGATTGACCTTCGATGCTTCATATGTGGAAAGCTAGGACATTTCTCCAAAGAATGCCGAGGACGATTGGTAAAGGATGCTGATTATTACAAGAACAAATACAAATATAATTTCAGAGAGCGAAGCGTGATGGCTGAAAAAGAAAATTGGGTGTCCGACTCTTCATCAGATGATGAGGACAAAGGACTCATATGTCTAATGGCCACGTACAACGCAGAATCCGCCTACAACTCTGATGACCAGGTATGTGAGTCTATTTCCAATGAAACCAACTCTGCCCCATCGGAGCTAGAGTTAAGGGTAATAAAACTTTCAGAAGATTTCTTGAAATTAAAAGAGAAATTAAATTTTGAAAAAGAAACAAGTTTCTACAAAAGAGAAACTGATCTTCTAACCGATGAAATAGCTGAACTCGCAAAGAAAAAGACTCGCATAAGCACACTTAAGAAATCATAGGAAGATAAACTTTTGGAATTAAACAAACGAATAACTAAGGACCTAGAAAAGAAAACTAAGGCCTTAAAGGAATATGAGGCAGAGAGACTAAATTCAGTAGCTCTTAAAGATTTCTTTCAAAAAGAGTGTGAAATTCTTCATTAGAAGCTTAAAACCAATGAACTTTTGATGAAGAAATATAAAGATGCCCAAGACGTCTATGAAAAATTAAACGGCCAAAAGGATACTCAAGGGATTGGATTCATTGAATTGGATTCTTTCATCGAATCAAAGAAGTCCACCCTTGAATCCACTTTCAAACTTGGATGCATTCAAAAACCCGACTTTACTCCAAAACCAAAATCAAATTTTAAAAGAGTTGAAGTCGATGGAAAAACTGTCGTTTCAAAACAAGATTTTGAAAATATGGTATACGAGAACAGTACTAGTAAGAATTCTGACGGAAACAATGACACCTCTAAATCAGAAACCAATGGCAACACTATGGTTCAACCAGAGTCTCTGATTGTCAATTCATCTCCATCAACAAGTATGGTTGATGAAAAAGAGAATCCAAAAGAGGAACCATCAGCTGATGAATCGATGAACGACTCAAGTAAAATTGAAAGTTCATCGAAGTCAGAATCAATGAAACCTCAAGTAGATTACTCTAACGCATCAACCTCTTAACCCACATCTTCCAATTCAATCCATGTTAATTTTGATTTTGAGAAATCAGTAAGAGATTTTCTTGATTCAGAATCTGAAAAAGAGATAATTTGTGAATCACCAAAAATCATTGAGGACAAGAAGCATCAAAACTTAAAAACCTCAATAAAATCTGGTATTCCTTCATCGATGAAAACTTCAGACAAAGAAAAGAGAAAACTGAAAGATAGTAACTCTGCCAAAGCTAACTTAAAAGGCCCCAGTACATCTTTCAGGTTCATCAAGTTTACTCCTGAGCAAAAACAGAAGTGGCCTGCCTCTGAAAACTTTGACCACCACTTTTCTTTCCATCCAGATCAAGAAAAGCATACCTTCCTCAGGAGAAAAGAAGTAAAGTCCAAGACCTATTCCAATAAAAAATCTGAACTAGATAGGAAGTTTGTAAAAACAACCAATGTTAGGACATAATTTACTCCCCAATTTACTTCTTTCTTTCATCGAATAAAAGGAACATTAGACATACACATCCAAAGCATCATCATTGTCAATGTTTAACTCTTTTACAAAACCTGAGGAATCACATGTTGACACATCACTGTCCTTTCTCACAACACGTTTATCCCTACAAAGTTAACACAAATGAAAACGTGAAAGAGCCCAAACCCAAGAGCAAGGGAAAGGCAAACAAATCCAAGCCTGTAAAGGCTAAGGGCGATAAAAAAGGTGTGAAATCCCCTACTAACAAACGAGGACCCATTATGTAATGGGTACCTAAAACCCCTTAATTTGTCTTGCAGGACCAGCATGTGCAACCATGGTATATGGACTCTAGTTGCTCTAGGCACATGACTGGTGATAAAAGTCAACTCTCCTCCATCATTGAAAAATCTGGAGGATCTGAGACTTTTGGAGACAATAGCAAAGGAACTATCAAGGGATATGGCACTTTCATCAAAGGCAACATCTCTATCAGCAAAGTGGCTTATGTCGAAGGATTGAAGAACCTATTAAGCATAAGTCAGTTCTGCCACAAGGGTCTTGAAGTCAGGTTTCGCAAAGGTTTCTGTATAATATAAACAATGCCCGGACAAACAATTATCAAAGCAAAGAGAGAAGGAAATCTCTATCTTCTAGATTTTGAGTCATCAATGGGACAAGACACCCTTTGTCTTGTTTCCCATAAGAGTGATGAAATTGGCTATGGCATCAAAAAWTCTCCCATCTTAACTTTGATGCACCACGGAAAATAGCCACATAGAAGTTGGTCAAGGGAATTCCGGATCTAAAATTCGAAAAAGATCATCTTTGCTCCGCATGTGAGATGGGAAAGCTTAAATGGGCCTCACACAAAACCAAATCAGAAACCTCCACCAAGCCCTTGGATATGATTCACATAGACCTCTGTGGGCCTGTTTCAACCCAAAGCCTCTCCGGAAAGAAGTATATGCTAGTATTGGTCGAAGAATACTCCCGATACACTTGGGTTGAATTCGTAAAGCAGAAATCAGACGTTCGAGACCTACTCATTGGAGTGATGAAAAGGCTTCAAGTCCTTCTACAACAAAAACTAGTGAAGGTTAGAAGCAACAATGGAACTAAATTTAAAAATGCTAAAATTGAAGACTATCTCTTCAGTGAAGGCATTACACAAAACTTTAGTAGAAGCAGCAAGGACCATGCTTGCCTCATCGGAGTTACCCATCACATTCTGGGCTGAAGCTATTTCAACTGTGTGCTTCACCCAAAATCGATCAATCATAAACAAGAGACACCAGAAGACACCTTATGAGCTCATCAATCACAGAAGACCAAATGTTAAATATTTTCATATCTTTGGGTGCAAATACTTTGTACTCAACAATAGAGAACATCTTGGCAAATTTGACAAGAAAGCTGATGAAGGAGTCTTTCTGGGCTATTCTCAAACCGCCAAAGCCTACAGAGTCTACATCAAAAGGACAAAGATCATTGTCATCGAAAGCATCAATGTGTCCTTCGATGACTCCACATCAATGACTTCTGGACAAAACATTTCAGAACTCGGACTTTAAAGAAGAACATCTGATTCATCACTTGGCAAACCCAATGAATCAAAGCTGTAGGTACAACTCTTACAGAAACTCATGTTACTTCATCTTCTACTTCTTTTATGTCTTCAGATCACGATCAAGATCCAGAATCTAACGTTGGAGATGATCTCGTCGAGGGGGAGCAAGCAGCTCCATCAGTCGATAACGAGTTGCATCCTGTTGCTCCAGAACCTCAATCAAGCATCAAGTGGACAAAAGATCACCCACACCACCAAATCATTGGTGATCCAACCTCTGGTGTCAAAACGAGATCTGCCACAGCAAATGAATGCCTCTTCGCCAACTTTCTAAGCATGATAAAACCAAAGAAGATTTCAGAAGCCCTACAAGACCCAAACTGGATAGACGCAATGCAAGAAGAACTACTCTAGTTTGAACGAAACAAAGTATGGTCTCTTATGCCTCTACCCAAAGGGAAGACGGCCATAGGAACCAAATGGGTTTTCCGGAACAAGAAGGACGAAGATGGCATCGTATTAAGAAACAAAGCCAGGCTTGTTGCCAAAGGCTATCGCCAGGAACAAGGGATTGATTATGATGAATCATTCGCTCCCATTGCAAGACTTGAAGCCATCAGAATGTTCCTCGCCTATGTCGCTCACTAAGGCTTTAAAGTCTATCAGATGGATGTCAAGTCTGCCTTCCTCAACGGCAAACATAAAGAAGAAGTCTACGTGCAACAGCCACCAGGGTTCGAAGATCCACAACATCCGGACTACGTCTATTTCTGGATAAAGCCCTATACGGGCTGAAGCAAGCACCCAGGGCCTGGTATGAAACTCTATCTACCTTTCTCATCAACAACGCTTTCGAAAACGATGCAGATCATGCAGGTTGCAAGATTGATAGAAAGAGCACGTCTAGAAGCTGTCAACTCTTGGGGGACAAGCTAGTAAGTTGGACATCCAGGAAACAAAATTGTATCTCAACATCCACATCAGAAGAAGAGTATGTTGTTGTTGCTAGTTGTTGTTCACAAGTTCTCTGGATGAAGATTCAGCTCAAGGACTATGGTTTCAATTATGCCAAAATTCCTATCCTCTGTGACTCCAAAAGTGCAATAGCAATCTCTGCCAATCCAGTGCAGCATTCCAAGACCAAGCACATCGATGTAAGGTACCATTTTCTAAAAGACAATGTTGAAAAAGGTAATATAGAAATGTATTTTGTTCCAATTGAGATTCAACTTGCTGACATTTTTACAAAAGCTCTTGATGAGAAAAGATTTTTATTCCTAGTCAGCAAGATGGGTATGCTGAATCTTACCACTTAAAGGCAATCATTAACTTGAAACCAGAGATCTTCAATATCTCATGGTTACGCCTATAAGTGATATATAAATTCTTAGCCATAAACTTAAAGTATTCTAAACCAGCGCCTCTGGTCATATAGATCAGAGCCTCTGGCTATGTAGATTCACTTCGATTAAATTTTTAGCAAACATCCTCCATCGCCTTTGAAACCAGAACTCCTCTGGTCCCAAAGAGTTTCCCTCCTCCCATTCTATGTAGACTACCCAATCTACTTTCATCTCATTCTCTTGCTTTCACAACCAGAGCCTCTTGTTCCAAATACCAGAGCCTTTAGATTTGAAATCTTTGGCACCAGCACTCCTCTGATCTCAAAGAACCACGTATGCATCGCTTAGCCATATATCATTCATTATTCTCTCTTAAGAACCAGAGCCTCTGGTTGTATAGACCAGAGCCTCTGGCCACCTCAATCATCCTTATTATAGTTTTGAAATACCTCAATCATTTCTCATGCATCTTTTCTCCTCCATTACATCTTTCACAACCAAAGCCTCTGGTTATATACACCAGAGACTCTGGTCCCCAAGTTCTCCATTTTAATTTGTTTGAGGGGGAGTTTTTGTACACTTCGAATTAAATTCACATGCATCCTTTGAGGGGGAGCAACATACTCATCTTCACATTTTATTTTATTTTTATAAGCATTTTTCATCCAGAGTCTCTGATTCTACTATTCAGAGCCTCTGGTCATCCAAATGCTACATATGTATTTAACCAGAACTCCTCTGGTTCTACATAATGGATTACCAATGTTTATCTAGAACCTCTGGTTGAAATCCAAGGCTTCTATAACATGCAATCCAAGACTACATCAATGAAATCTTTCATAGATGTTAAACCAGAGATCCTCTGGTTTCTCCCCAAATAGGTCATGATCAACCAGAACTCCTCTGGTTCCATGACAATAATTTTCATACAAAAACTCATCTTCGTTGAAACTCATTTTTTTCAAGATTATACAAAATTGTAGCTTTTGTAACTAAAAACTATACATCATGAGTTTTTAGAAGACCAAAACTTTGTAATTAGTATTAATCTTACAATGAGATGGGATTTTTAAATTCAAATTATTTTTGGGGTTACGTATTCATCAAGGTAGTATTTTGAATAATTTTTATTCAAATAATTGCTTACGTCTGCGGTTCTCTTTCCTCGCTTCCTCACCCTTTTCATCGGGGAAGTAATGAGGAAGCATGGCCTACCAGCCGAGGAGCCGTACACGCCCGTCTACAAGATGCATGGTCATCGCCTAACCAACTCAAAAGAGGGTTACACCATCAACCGTCCCTACACAGGGCTATGCTCATTGTCATACCATCGACATCTGAGATACGCCAGAACTATGAACTCTCCGTGATGTCCCATGAACCGAGGGCAGCTAGCCCGGAGCAATTACAGCCGTCCCCTGAATCCAGTGAGGGCACACATGAGTCATCATCATCGGATGATGACAATGATGATGATGATGATGCTACTCAACGTGCCTCCCCCGGCCCTACTCATACACTTCCACAACCCACTTTCCAAAGGGCAACCACAAGTTCAACCCTTGGCGATCAAAGCCAAAGGGGTATTGAAACAGGACGACCCAGTCCAATCCCTACCCCAGCCAGCCATCTAGAGGCCATTCTTCGGGCCTCTGGAGATGAACAAGCCGAGGAACCCCATTTTCCATCACCCCTCTCTCAACAGAGAGGTGATGAAGACATAAGAGCCCCTTCGCCTCAAGGCTCGACACAACACACCACACACACAAAAGCATGTGTTGCTTCTAACTTTGATATTCCCTAAGATCGTTCAGAGCGATCTTCCCTTCATGCACATCCTCCTTCGATATTTGATCTACCGAAGGGGACACGCATTCGCTTCACTTACGCGGCCTCTGAAGCCGAGGAAGAGGAAGCGAATGTTGCAACATCGCAAGATAGCTCCTTACTTGAGGGCTATCAAGGACACGATGAAAGTCCTTCAAGGCCCACCTTCTCACAAGGACAAGAAGGCGCCTCAGGGGCAGAGGCACAACCTGCAGCATCTGTTGCTGCAGGGGTTACCCCACATGCTGATCTGGTCACAAAGGCTGAGTTCCAAGCCTTTGTAGATACAGTGATGCGGTCCTTGGAAGACCTTAAACTCATCATGCAAGGGATTGTAGCCAATCAACCCTCCACCACTCCCTCTGACCTCCAACAATCTCTTGCAATCCTACAACACCACCTCACCCAAATCGAACCCCAAACACAATCCAACACCACTCGCTTACAAATGCTCCAACAAACGATTACCCAACACCATAACACCACTTCCTCCCTAGCCACCCAACAAAACCAACTCAACATCCAATTCATTGCAACCGTCACGGCCCAGGCAACTGAGGCCGATGAGAACCTTTCCTACATTATCACCTAACTTCAAACCATCTTTCGCAATCTTCATTCCCTACCTACAACCATCACCTCCCAAATCCCCCACCAAACCCCACAACCATCCACCACCTCTATCGATGATACTSTAGCCAATCTTACCCAACAAATGGCCTCCATACAAGACACCCTCACCCAACTCCCTGCTGCTATCCTCACCCAAATCCCCCAACATACTCCTCAACCACCACCTCCCTCTGCAGGCCCATCCTTTGATGAAGTCTTTTCCTCTTTCACTGCAGAGGTAAGAGAACTTATCACTAACCTTCCCATCCCCCCATCTACATCCACTACCACCTCCATGCCACCACCAACCTCATCCTCCATAAAAGAGTTTGCCACAAGAGCTGACTTGCGAGCTCTGTTAAAGGCACTGGTCTCATATTTTAATGAGATCAGTGCCAAATTTATTCATCGGGCCACCCGTCCAATAATGGTTCTCTCCCAGAACCTGGCCGATGAACAACGGTGCACAACTTTCCTCCTCCAAACGATGGAGGCGAGTCAACGACAGGCCTCCTTGAAGGCATACCTTGCTACCTTCAGGAAGGAACAGAAGAAGAAGAGGTCAAGAGCCTCTTGCTCAAGCAGCCGCCCAGACAAAAGACCAAGAGACGATGACCAAGACCCCGTTGATCAAGGTCTTGGACCTCGTGAGGGGGAGACAGAGGCGGTGGCTGCACATCATACCGAATCCGCTGCACCATCACCACAATCACCATCACCACAAACACAACCACCACCTTCAACCGAACAAACCCAAGCAAGGGAACCAGAGGCTCTACCCTCTGAAGATGTACGTCGAGTACATGTTCCCTTCGCTGCAACCCAAGAGCCTATCGTGTTGAGCTCTTCAACCGATGAAGAACCTACTACCCCACCAACACAAATTAACCAACCTCTTTCTTCAACACCCACATCAAACCTACCCTTAACCCCTTCACCAACACCCCGCACCATTCAACCCTTCCCCCTATCCACACAATCAGAACCAATGATACTTTAACCTTCATCACCCCAACAACCACAAACCCCAACCGAATCCCATGCACCAGAAACCACCCAAGCCGAACCCGATGAACCCCAACCAACCCAAATCGATGAACCTGAGTCAACACAAGAAACCATTCTCCCTACCCATATACAAACCACAACCAAAACACAACCCTCTACCCAACCACAAACCTCAACCCAACCATCCATGGTGCTTGCAGATACTCCCTCTTCATCGAGGCAACCTCCGTAGAGCTTGGTAGACGAGATCATACAAAGCATGGAGTCGATAAGGAGACGTCCTGATTTGCTGCCCAGGGAACCAATTTTTCTTGAAAACATTCATCAATATCTATACGAAGATCGCGATGACAGTTTGACCACCAACCCTTCAATCTTATCGCCTGATTCCATGGACCTTCTACACCATACATTCATTAGACAGACCACTCAAGCACCCTAGGCTGTCTTTTCGAATGATGGGATAAGGAGGGTCATTGATTTAAAAATAAGGACATTTGCCAACCGAGCCATCTGATACATCGAGTTCACTGTGGAGAGAGCACATGGGCTAGTTTGCATGTTCAACGAGAACGACCTTATTAACCTCAACCCATATGACTTGATCGAGTTATATGCATATACGGCTCAAAGGCAAAACCACGGCATAAGATTTAGAATGGCAAACTGAGCGGTGGTAAAGACGATAGAAACCCTGGTGAACCACAGAGCCAAATGCGATTTTGAAAAAGCTCTTCGGCTAGGCATTGAAAGACTCTCTTGCACCCTTCCAAACGAAGACTTCCAAGGTCTGCAGGGGAAACGATCTGCCTTAGTTCTGACTCAACCCGAACTTGGACTTGTTTACAAAAACGAGTTCGGGATTAAAAAGTTCTTTAGACTGACTGAGGCCTTCAAGTATTCATCAGATACACTTGAATGGTTTTAGAAAGTCATTCAAGAGAGACTGGGTAGACACTATGTGCCATGAGAAGAAGGGAGTCGACTCATTCACGAGATATCGACAGTCATCGTATATCGAAGACTGCTCCTACGCTTCAGAGAAATRTATTCAGGTAGCTCGTGATGAGTTGAATTTTTGTTTTTCCTTGATGTATTTTGATTCCAGTTTTGTAAGAATTTCATCATCCAATGAAAATTTGGAATCTGATGTCTTTCTATTAGATTAGTCTTTGTTCATCACAAATGTCACTAGAATAGTATATGTTTGTTATTTCATTACTTAGGGGGAGA
>NW_020201783.1:20310-28495 GCF_001531365.2 Cynara cardunculus var. scolymus
CAGAAACGGCTAAGTCTGGAGTACAACCAGAGAACCGATGGATGATCTGGGATGCGATGGAAAGAGCATCCTCATCGCTCTTCTGGTCATCAACACTTAGTGAATTCTCCAGCAAATCATCTAGAAGCATACAATTAAGATCTAAAGATAAAGATGATTCATCACAACATGAATGACAGCTGGAGATGACATGTCGACAGCTACACTTCAAGTTTATCTCTAATGTTAAAGCTTATCAATAGAGTAGATAAACGTTATCTGTTAATAGAAGATTATCTATAAAGTCTCATTAGATAGTTATCTTCTTATTAGCTGATTAGTATAAATAGGTGATTAGGCCTATTGTAAAAAGAGTCGCTTGAATAGCTTTACGTTTTTCATATATTCAAAGTGATACCTTTGAAGCTCAAGATTGTTCTTAATTGTTTCTTAATTTTTTCTTGAGTGTTCATAACTTTCTTCATTAAATCACTATAATTTGGTTATTCTTAACTAGATTATTAGTGTTATTGAGAGATCTGGTATCAACAGCTTATCACCCACAAACAAATGGACAAAGTGAAAGAACCATCCAAACTCTTGAAGACATGTTGAGAAATTTTGTCATCGACTTTGGGGGATCATGGGATGAACATTTACCATTGATAGAATTTGCCTACAATAACAGTTATCACTTGCACCTTTTGAAGTCTTGTATGGAAGAAAATGCCGAAGACCAATGTGTTAGAATGAGGTAGGTGAAAAGCAGTTAACAGGTCCTGAAATTGTGCAAACAACATCTGAAAAGATTGAACAGATTCGGGCAAGAATTAAGACTGCCCAAGATCGTCAAAAAAGTTATGCTGACAAACGAAGGAAACCGATTGAATTCAATGTGGGAGGCTTTGTGATGTTAAAAGTATCTCTATGGAAGGGTGTTATGAGATTTGGTAAGAAAGGAAAGCTCTGTCCAAGGTATATTGGACCATTCAGAATCTGCAAAAGAATTGGGTCGGTAGCTTATCAGTTGGAACTACTAGAGGAACTCAGTTTAATTCATAGCACCTTTCATGTATCGAATCTACGCAAGTGTTTGGCAGATCTGAATCTAGCGATACCACTTCCTGAGATCAAGCTTGATGATAAGTTAAATTTCATCGAGACACGAGAGGCAGTAACTGACAGAAAGACCAAGATCTTAAGAAATAAAGAGATTAGTTCGGTAAAAGTATAGTGGCGTTTTCATAAGGGTTCAAAAGCAACATGGGAACTAGAATCTGATATGAGAACCCGATACCCTTGGCTATTTGAGTGAATTCTGGGACGGAATTCTTTTAAAGGGGAGAGAATGTTATAACCACGTTTATACAAACATGGGTCAAGGTAACCTCATGTGTTTATTATATGATAACATGCATAATTATGATAATACTACCATGGATTATGTGTACGTGTGTGGTAATATGACATTCTTCATACATGTGGAAACATGTTCGGACTGAAAATCAGTATTAAATTGTATTCATCTTGAAAGTTAAATATTGTCTATAATTGTAAAAGTCACCGTGTTTGACTTTTCTTATAGGAGTTTGACTTTCACCTTGTTTAGTAGTTTGACCCTATAAATAGAGTATTTGTCTTGTAATTGAAAGAGAAGAGAGGAGCTTTATTGTAAATATGAGATTATGTAATAAAAGGGTTTGACCAAAGCTTTTATTGTTGACTATTTCTCTCAAAGTTCATCATATGTGTTCTTGAAGATATATCTTAGATCTGCCATGATTATGAAGTTTTATGAAGATTGATCACTAAAAGGGACTCACAATTGGTATCAAAGTTCTGTGTGCAAGAAATTACGAGAAGAAATCATTTGATTTGAAGATTTTTGAAGAAAATTTTCTGGATTCTATAATGTCCATATCTTGTTCTTATATTTTTTTAGATTTTGATCCCATTTTTTTAATTTTTTTTGTGTTTTCGTGTTAAGATCATGATCAAAGTGTGTGTCGCGATTTCTTGATCTGATCATTCATTTTCATGTTTTGATCGTTTTTGTGAATTTTTTAAAAGTTTTCGTGTTCTTAAATTTTTTTAAAATATGTGTTTTTGATCCATTTTTTTTAAAAATCCATTTTTTTTTTGTTTTTGGGTCTAAATCAATGTCCATCCGGATTTAGCCCAACTGGAGACTAAATAGCCCATCCAAGTCCATTTTTTTAGGCCCAACCAGTTTTGTTCTTGCTTCATCATCTAAGCCCTCTATCATCCTAAATCGCGCAGGTTTGCAGACCTTAATCGCACAAATTAGAGACCTTACTTTCTCCGGATTCATAAATCGTTCAATCCATCTATCCGGATTTCTAAATCGCTCGGGATATCTCCCTTGGCTTCAATCGGATTTCAACCTAACTCGAGGAACATTGGTTGCATCACATTGACCGGTTACTAAATTGCTCAAGGAACCGTTTCAAGGATTCAATCGCTCATTTCAAAGTTTGCATAGGTAAGTAAATTGTTTAATCTCACAGGGTTGAGTTTATTTTTGAGCAGATTCGATCATCTCTTGACCGGATAAATGTTCGGATTCGATCAAATTTTGACCGGATAAGTGTCCGGATTCGATCATCTCTTGACCGGAGTCAAGGGACTTGACAGCTTGATCAATTTTTTACCTAAATTGATCGAGTTTCCGATTTAGTCACCATCTCCAAGATTGTCCGGACATCTTCATTGGATAACAGTAGTGCTTGACTGTATTTGGCTACTTTGTACAAGGCTGTATGGAATTTCACTGTAAATGTTATTTTGTGTAAATCTGTGTCAAGCTGGATCAAGAACTATTGCTTGCAAAATTGACAGCAATATTGATTGTTTTTGCCTGATATATTGACAGCACTTGTTTTAGCTTAAAACACCAATTTTTTTGGTGCTCAATCTCATTACAGCATCTGTCAAACTGCTATTTGCTTTGGTTCAGAAGATAAGGATCCACCAATTTACAGTTTCTTTTGAGTGGTTTATTGGTTTATTTCTGGTGAGATGCTTGAGCAATAGTTGACTATTTTGTGAGCTGTTAAGCAATTATATATCTTGTGTGAAGTGTGCTATTTCTTTTAGCTGCATATTGAGTATTTCTTTAAACAACATTTTGATTTTCTAAAGACTGAGTTTTGAGCTGTTTATGATCATGCAGTGAACTGTTTTAAACAGATTTGAAGCAGAATTGAAGCTAAATGTTGAGCAGCCTGTGTTAAACAAGTAGAAGCTGTATGTTGAGCAAAGGCAATGAATTTTATTGTTTGTCTGGGTTGTAATTGTAAAAATTCTATTGTTTTGGACTTGGATATTTTTTTTGTGGACTTATAATTGTTGTGTTTTTGGCCTTTGAGTTTTTTTTTTTTAGATTCTAATTTTTTTGGATCATTGTTTATCTGTTTTTGTTTTGTGTTTTCTGTTTGTATTTTGAGCATAACAGTTTTTGATTTCTTTTATTGATTTCACTGCATAGATCCTATAACTGATCAATTCTTTCAAAATGGCAGTTTCAGTTTCATATGAGAGAGAGGACAAAAAATTGAGAGAAAAGATTGCTGAGCTGGAAAAGAGCATAATGGATTATAAAGATAAATACATAAATATATTTTATGAGACTCATTCAAAATTTGAATTTATCAAAGACTTAAAAAGGGATCATAAAGAAGAATGTGATAGAATTGAGACAGATTTTCAGTATAAGATTGAAAAGCTTGAGAAAATTCTGTGTTCGGTCTGGAAAAACTATGATGATGATTTGAAAACTTGGAGTAAAGCTAATAAAGATCTATTCAATAAACTTCAAAAGAAGCAAGCTGAGAGAAACTCTTCGGGAAAAGATAATACAGATACTGAGAACTTAACTGGAAAATTTCATAAATCTCAGAGTGAGTTAAAGAATTTACTGGAGTTAGAGAAAGGAAAAGTTTTGGAGTCTGAACAAAGTTTGAATACTGAAAGATCAGTTTTTGAAAAAGAAAAGTATAGATTTTCTGAAATAGAAAAGATTTGATGTTGAATGCCTATCTTATGAGAATACGATAAACTCTCTCGAGTTGAATGCAAAAATGCTTTTAAAGCAAATATTAGGTTTTGAACAAGTTATCATCTTGGAACGATCCAAGTTTGATAAAGAGAAGAAAAAGTATGAAGAAGAATGTCAAAAAAAGAATTTGGAATTGTCTGACAGCATTGTACCGAAGAAGAAAGAATTAGATGAAGAGAAGAGAGTGTTTGTTCTTGAAAAGAAAAACACTGTTAAAAAAAATGCTGCAATTGCCAAAGAGCTTGCAGAGAAAAATAAATGGCTTGACATTGCTTCAGAAAATGAGAAGGGAAGTTCAAGACGAAGAGAGAAAGAAATTTGAGAAAGAACGGAGATTTTTTGAAAAGTTAAAGAAGGAATTAGAAGGGAAGTTTTTGGATACTGCATAGAGATTGTCTGATCTAAAGACAGACCTTGTAACTGAACAGAAAATGAGAACTGAACTTAAAGAGAAGTTTGATTTAGTTGCTGTTGAAAGAGACCAGTTATTAAAGAAAGTAAAAGACTTTTCATGTGCTAAAAGCCCAACTGGTTCTCAATCACAGTGTAAAACTAGCTTTTATGACTGTTCTAGTGTTAAATCTAACAGTTATTRTAGCAGTCCTAAATCAACTGTTTCTAAGAACAATTCTCGTTTTTTCAAATCAGCATTATCAAGGGTATGTCATTGGATAACCCACTTACTCTTCAAAGGTTAAAAGCATTTGGGTCAATAAATCTGAATCTGTTTTACCTCATAACTCTGTTGTTACTAACAATCTTCCTTGCTTTGTGAGATCCACTTCTGATTTGATTCATCTTAGCATGAGAAGAATCATGTGCTCCACATGCATATCAACAGATTTTGTAAACAAGAAGACATCCAACAGATGGAGTACTGACAACAGAGATCAGAAGGACTGGAAATAATCATATATGTAAGAACATGTATGATTATAATAAATGGCATGGATCATATTATGTATATTTATCATCCTGTTAATAATGCTGAAAAGAAAATATCTTATAGAAATAAATGGTTTGGAAATTTCAACATACCCCAACTCGATACTAACAAAATAGGACCCAAGTTCGTTTAGGTACCAAAATCTACTTAATCTGGTTTTGCAGGTGTGTCAATTTTGTGCTGACCAGAATATAATTATAGTGATATACCAATGCAGGGGGAGTTGTAATTTATTCCAAACGAGGCTTCTGAACATTTCAGTTCAGGATCCGTGCTTTACCGAGTATGGTTCCTAAACACTCAGTTTAGGACCCGTGCTTAAAATGTTTCCAATTTTTTTTCTTTTGAACTTAACTGAATCATTACTGGAATCAACTTTCTAGGGGGAGTCTCTAGTAGTTTTTAATAAAAGTTTTTTGATAAATGAGTTATTTTTGGAAAACAAAAACTGTTTCTGAACATGTATTTTCTGAGATTTTTACTTGTGTAATTTCTCATCGTACATAACTCCAATACCTGTTTCAGCTATTCTTCAAACTGTTATTATCACGTCTGTTGGATCTTAAATTCAACTTTGATATTCATCTTATACTCTGAATGAACTCTAAGACGATTAAAGTGCAACAGAAACAATAATAAGAACAGAACAGAGTATTAATACCAAGTACATACAGTCAAGATGAGGAAGAAGATGAACACATGAGAATTGCTTCAAAGGTTTTTTAATTCATTCAATTGAAAATATTGACGATTACAATTCAGGAAGCTACAAATTACAAAGGCCTTAGCCGCTATTTATACTAGTTCCCAACGACCTTAGAGACCAGATCTTGACGCGTGTCTTCATCTGAGCCGTCCAAATAATCGATTAAGTCCTAGTCAAATGAGAAGCACATGCAGCTAATAACCATTGAAAAACTGTAGAACATAATCTTCACAGAAGAAGAAATCCGTAGACCCTCTATGACCCAACTCAGAGGCTCTTCTGTATTTGACTTGCATGATCTTATTGATAGAGGACCATTTTTTAGAACCTCTGTGAGAGACATCAGAGGTTCTGCCACACTTTACTTGCTCGAATAAGAGGCTTCTGTCGTTAGTCCTCTGTTGTCTTCTGTGGAAGATAACCTTCTGTCAAGACTTGCAGAATACTTTTTCTATACTTTTACAAGAGATGAATAATGGAGTTAACAATCTACAGAATATTGCAGATCAGACTTAATGGTCTTGTAGACTTTGAAAATCCATTCTCTGAAGGAGACTTGTACCTTGATCTTTTCTAGAAGGTTGGTCACTTCATCCGCCCTTATATGCCCTCTCTGAACCTCTGTCACCACTAAGTTGAACACCCACTCCAGAGACTCTGTCGAATATTTGTGCGTCTCCTTTGGATCGAAGAACCTTAGAATCTCATCCTTGTCCAAGAAAACAAACCCAAAGATGGGATTGTGGACAATGGTGTTGGGATGAAATCTAAGAAGCCAATTTGGTCTGTTCATTGGAGGAGAAATTTTTAGATCTGGCTGGGCCAACCTCATAGCTATGTCGAAATCTTTCTGGCTGTAGAATTTGACTTGAGCGCGCATTACTTCAATTAGCCTTCTGAGAGAAATCGAATATGTTGACCTCCTCTCCATGTATTTGTTCAAGATCTTGTGTAGGAATATTAGGTCAAATACACAGAGGTTGTGGAGGTCAACATCTATGAAAGTATATAGGTTGCCGTCATCCCTTTTTACCACGTACTAAGTGTATAGCACAGTCTTCTTTAGCATGATGCGTGGAGAAATGGTTTCGAGTGAAGTGATCACATGCTATGAGAAGACCTGCTCTTGTGGCCTGGTGAGTTTTGAGAAGTGGAACTTTGCAATGGCAGAAGGGATTCCTGTAAGCTCTGGGTCATAAGGGGCTCTGTGTCCACGGCTGAGTAACGCCACCGCAGAATATCCTCAACAGTGGTTACGGGCTCTATGCACACCTTCTGCGTAGGAATCTTGCTCATAGATTCAAGGATCTCAGATACCCTCCCCACCGTGGCAGATTCTTTCGTTCTGGATTCTTCTTCTAGTATAGGCATCTAGGTAGACCCCTCTGGTAGGATAGGCTTGACAGTTCCTACCGGAGCGTCAAACGTACCCGTGGACGTTTCTTCTAGTTTCTTTGCGAGTTTGGAAGAAGAGCCTTCTCCAACTCTGGGGATTGGAGCTCTGCCCTTTCGCGCCTGTGCCTCTGCCAAAGAAGCCTTTAGTGCTCGAACAAGATCCAGGCCATCATACTCTTCTTCATTGATCTCCTCTAGCGTTTCAGAGCTTGACGCCTTCTGTGGCGACTCCTCTACTGCTTTACCTTGCCTTTCCCCTTAGGATATGGAGATTTGTCTTTTGAGAATAGGGCAGCAGCAGAGTCCGCTATTTTTAGTGGTTTGGCAGAGGTTATCTTCTTTGATTCCTCTGTCTACTTCTCCCCCTCATGACGATCATGGTCATCGCCTCCTTGATCGTCATGGATTTTAGTGGCCTCTGTCTTGCAAGTAGTAAGGGGAGCCTTCTTCAATCGCCTTAGAACTTTGGAAGCCGCCTTTTCCATCTTTTCAATGACCAACTCAGCATTCACAGAGGCATTGTTGATGTCCATCTCTGTGGCCCATTTCATTTTAGAGACGCATCAATAAATCTCATTTCTGAAGTTGTGAACAATGAGTTTCTTTGTGCAGTCTCTTATTGATTTGTTGGTTGCTCGGGCTTCCTTGAGGAGTTGGTTGGTGTATTTCAGCACGGTCTCTCCAAGGGCTTCAACCATTGCGTCTAGCTCTCTACGAGTGGCTAGATGGTTAATGTTAGCCCTGGAGGATTTAAAATCAATGCCATAGGTGACCGCAGAGGAGAACATCCCTTTGATCTCATCCTTGAAGGCAGAATAATTGATGTAGCTGGCGAAAATGAAGTTTGCAGCAAATTGGGCGCAACCTCTGTTAATTCTGTCTTGAGCTTTTGGATTGAAGAAGGGTTGAGAGACAGGACGCTGAAAGCTTATGTGAGGTCGTCTTTGTTGAGGATAAAGCTCTGAAGGGTTGATATGGTCGCCTTGTGTGACACCCTCAAAAGAAACAACATCCAAAATTTGAGCAAAAAGGAAATAGTACAGCGTTTACAAACATCAAAAGAGACGATAAATAAAAACCT
>NW_020201783.1:30840-40540 GCF_001531365.2 Cynara cardunculus var. scolymus
TTCCCAAGAGAGGGGATAACCATAGGGTAAGACAAGGTCAACAGCTACCCCCCTCATCTTCCTATATTACTCTTTTATTTTCTCCCTCCTTTTTTATTACAAGCAAGTACATATAACTAAAGTAAAATAGTTAGAAAGGAACTAGGTGTTACAATTCTCCCCACCTAGGATTAAATTTCGTCCTCGAAATTTTAGCTCGTACAAAAAGATGAGGGTAACGCCTCTTCAAGTCCTCTTCCACTTCCCAAGTTACGTTCAACCCTCGGTGGTGCTTCCATTGTACTTTAACCATAACAACTTCTCTGTGCCTCAACACCTTGGTTTCGCTTTCCAAGATGGCTTCCGGTTCTTCCACGCATTGGTTGTTCTCACCATGTTCTTAAGTCGAAGCATTTCAACTTCCATTTCAAATAGCTGACCCTAAAACTAAATCAACCAAGCCAAACGAACCCACAACATCATCYGGGGTGGGATGTAAGCATATTTGTCTTCTATTCCAAAGGGTAGAGCTGTTGTTTCTGTACAGACCCAGACTTGTGCAAAAGCATGAGCGAAAAGGTTTTGCATGGGTGAACAAAACATGTAGCCAACGGTTCACGTGTTTAGACCCGCCCAATTTTGAAAGCAATAAGTGCCTCCATTTTCTTGATGCTCCTCTTTCTCAATTTTGCCACTTTAAGCTTCTTATKATTCTCCATGAATGCTTRTTTATACCTCYATTTATCTACAAATATCTTCATCTCTTGAGATTTCTCCATAACTTGCATCACTACATCAAAGAAACCCCCCTTTCACTAAGGCATAGAGGAAAGCATCAACCAAGCCATGATCCAATTTGAAACTCTTTTCACTAATAAACGAAGTCCTTCTCTTAACGTCATTCCACATCATCAAAACACTGAAGTAATTTCCTGTATTCATATATCCATTAACTAGAGAAAGATATGTTTGCTTAGTCGGTTCAAATTGAAGAAAAACCCTTCTTCTAAAAGTTCTCCTTGCATCTTCTAGACGTCCTGCTTTACAGAATGCATGAATAATGGAATTCCAATCATGGGTTCCAATTTTTTTTTACTCTCGGGTCCTCAACTACCTCATCCAAAATCGCAGCCTTCAGTTCGGGCCGATGGTTTTCTGTCAAACCCGTCATTATTGTTAAATAGCTTCCCATTAAGTTCGGTATTCTTGCTACTCTAATGACCCTAAAAAGAGAAAATGCTGATTGAAAATCTTGACTAGCCATAGATGCATCTATTAAAGTATCGAAGCTACTAACATCAAGCTCTAGCCCAAAACTACACATTTCCGATACCAACTTGCAGCTTCTGCTGTTCTTTGCTCTTTACCATAAGCCTTCAAGATTGACACGTAAACTCCAAGGCCAACTGAACCTCCGTGTGCATTCATTTCATCAAGAATATTATTCGCCTTTTCTAATAACCCTAGATTAACACAAGCACTAATAATACCATACCCAACACACTTTTCAACTATAACAGTTGTGGATTCTAACTTCTGAGCTTCAAGTATCAAACTTGCTAAACCCTTGATGCTTCCATGCGTAAGATATCCTTTCACTATTTCACCATAAGTTCCTTGAAGAAAGTTTAAAACTTTACCATCTAATTCCCTCAATCTTCGCAATATAGCAGCTGAAATAGATTCAAAATTACCTGATTTCACATACCCACTAATCAAGTTACAAATAAACACTCTTTGATCAGAAAACTAAACTTAGATACCAGGTCTTCTAATTCAATTATCTTTCTCTCAAGTCCTTTTATTGCATAAAAATAAGCAAGGCAGCCAAAACTTGTCTCATCTGGATGAACACCCAACACAAACATTGTGTCGAGCACCTTCTGGGCATCAGTAACCGATTCAAGCTCATGGCAACAACCCTCCAAAGCAGCGTTACAAGCAGCCAAATCAGGCCTCAATGAATCTAACTTTTCTTCTTTTGCAATCCTACAATTCTCATTAAAACCCTCGAGAAACTCACAAAATCTACCAGTTTTCCTACTGATCTCTACACGAGCATCACCCCACATACTAAAAGGAATAAAATACCTGTTCTTGACATAGACTTAACCAATGCAAAAGCAGGGGAACCATTTGTAACCTTCATTGAATCTAAGAAAGTCTCAACTATTCTAGGCTTCAACATATCTGGGTTTGTCTCCAACACAAACATCAAAGATGCAAATGCCCCTTTGAGATTGTGCGTATCATTATTGACCGAACACAAATGGGTAATCAATGAGTTTAGGAGAGGCTTACTTGGTAATGACGATGAAAGCGATTTGAAGCACTTCCAAGCTTCATCTATGTTGTTTTCCTGGAGAGACAATTGAAGAGTGGATTCAAGATTGGGCTTCTGCAGGTTATCTACGGCTGTAGGTTTTGGGGTTTGGTCGTCAGGATTTGGAGTTTCTTTAACTTGGGGGTTTCTTACAGCAAAGATTGAAGGCTGGAGGAAGGAATAAAGGGAAGGAGGAGATGACGTTCCTGGTGTTCCTTTGAGGTACTGTAAAATCCGGTGTGCAGCTGGGAAGTGAGACTCCTTTTGTAGTTATAGCCTTAACTTACTACTAATGTATTTAAAATAACAGTATTCTCGTTACATCAAAAACCTGTTGTAGTACCCCCCCTTCTTCTTCTTTTCTTTATTTCAACCTGTAACATGGATTTCAAACATGTCGGTAAATCGCCTACCACCACCTTGGTCATTCATTGCAAACATGGAGGTTCCAGTAAAAGCAATCAGCAGAAATGAGTTGCTTAAAGCATAGAATATGCCTTTTTATAGCAGCATTGACTATCTAAAAACAAAAATTTACCATTCAACACTCTAATCTTGTATCCCTAAAAACAATCCACTTTGTCTCTTCTAATTCCTCATTCATTCTCATCCAAAGTGGACTTTCCTCCAAATATGTGAGCAGACTGTCTCAACATTCAGTTATCATGGAGACAAAATCTCAATACAAAATGAAATGTTTACAGAATCCAACTAATTGATATCTAGTAACAACATTTGATCAGATAGGGTAGGAAGAACACAAGACTAACATAATATGAGCTAACATATTCATAATTCCTTGTAATAGAAGTGAGTTTAAGCATGCTTATGTAACAACGTATTCAAAATAGTATTAGCTAAGTGAAACTTTGAATAGGTTATACGTAAGTATCCTCAACACCATCGTTACAATTCATGAATCATGTGACTCCGTTGACTCTACAACTCTTCTATCTTAAAATATCTACCCACAACGCATAAACTAACAACTACAATTTCAGCCTACGTCTAGGCATCTTAATCCTATACCTAGTTCGCTTAAACTAGCGCTTTGATACCAACTTGTGACACCCTCAAAAGAAACAACATCCAAAATTTGAGCAAAAAGGAAATAGTACAGCGTTTACAAACATCAAAAGAGACGATAAATAAAAACCTATCARTCTAAACAATTTCATGCCTAGATTAAGGACGGTGTTTCTACCATCTCCAACGAAAATACCGAGTCATCAAAATTATAACGCTTCAAAGCACAAAAACTTAGCTACACAAAAGGCTTTTACGAGACCGCACTCCCCTCAACACATCTTAGCCCCGCCGATAAAGGAACCTGGCAAATAGTTATATCGAGAGAGAGAGAGGGTTAGGCTTACGCTTAGTGAGTCCAAACAAAAGAGTTAACAAAAACATAGAGGAACATATATAAAAATATACACGCAATTAGTTGATATGACTTTAAACAGGAAAAGAGCCAGCAAGACCTGAATATCACGAAGTGGAATAATAAAACATCCGAAGATGACGGGGGAGACCCGATTTACCGTTGGTTATGACGGACACGAAGTAAGTCATAAATCAACGTTACAGAGYATCACTTACASGTTCAACACCATCGACATCAACCTAGCCAGTCATGTAGTCAGTCGTGATCATAAGCTCTTTACCTCGGTAATTACATAATAATCACAATGCCTATTACCGAATGAAAGTGAGAGGATGATTTGGTGATTACATAATAATCACAATGCCTATCACCAACTTATACCATCCTTCACATAAACATAATAAAACCATTTCTATGTCTACAAAACCWTCCCAATTYTAGCGGCATATTTWGATACATTAACATATGTATACGACCACTTGTACATTACTCAAATATTCRCATGAGTCTTTAAASGAAAGAACATTCCCATTTTACCAAATATCAATTCCAAACRTGGAACATGAGGGTTTATAGGGCTTTATCCYGAACTTACTTTGASACRAGTATTTCACCAAGCAAGTAATCACCTATAAATAAAGTGTAAGAAAAGCATAACCCACAATTTCAAATTGTATAGAGCTTCTAAAAGAGAGGGAGGTTGGATGAACTCACAGTGCTTTTCGATACTTAAAAAAAATCGAGCCAACTTAGGCTCTACGTCCATATATGTCTAAACATTGACCAACGGTCACTCTGGAAGGACCAAGTGAGCTTATTTAACACTTGTAATATGTACCCAAAGTTTCATAAAGATCCGACGACAAAAACTTAACCAAACTTAATTTAAACTCATTTTAGGCACTATAATTCACAGCTCAAATTATATTTTTTCTCAGTTTTGAGACGCAAATATATCCAACCTAGAAGTCTTTTTTCTAAAAAGTGTCTAAAGAACAGGTTTAGATCTATATATAAGCTTTCTAAAATGTCCATAATCGTAGCAATCCGATCTACGGTCAAGAAGTTATCGTACATTCAAAACAGCGTCTCGGGTAGATTTGGTGCAGTCGAATTCACCAACTAAATAGGCTAAAATCCATATTTTGGATGCATTCTTTATTCCAACAATCAAATTACCATCTAACCATGTTTATATTATTGATTACAAGATCAATACTCAAGAATTTCACCAAAATAGCCATTAATGAAGAAAATCAAAGGAATGGTATCAAAACTTCTAAAAGGTTAGTATGAACTCACATAGTGGGATTTAGGATAAATCTCCAGTCTTTGAACTAATAGGTAGCACCTGCTGTGGCTGTTGTTGGTCCGAGAACGCGCAGGTAGCGCCTGCTGTGGCTGTTGTTGCTCCGAGGACGCGCGAGCAGCGCCTGCTGTGGCTGCTGTTGCTCCGAGGACGCGCGGGCAGCGCCTGCTGCCACTGATTGGTAATGTCGTTTACCGCGAAAAATATGGAGAAACAGCGCCCTTTCGGCCCGCTGTTTGTTGCTGTCCTTTTGGTGAAAAAGACAGAGAAACAGCCCTTTTTGACCTGCTATTTTGCTGCTGCTGTTTCGGTAAAAAGAAAACAAAAATGCAGCAGCTTTGCTGCATTCTGCCTCTGTTGCAGGACGGGAAAAGCGCAGCAGCTTTGCTGCCTGCTGCTGTTGTTGCTGGACGAGGAAAAAGGCAGCAGCGTTGTTGCTTGCGGCTGTTGATTTGGTCAAGAAAAGAAGAAAATGTTGTCGGTTGGTAAGGCGTACGAAGGAACAGCACATCATAGTCTGCTGTTTGCTGTCATGCTAGGCGGCTGTTGTACAGAAACACGGCACAACCCTGCGTGCAGACTCGGGCGAAGGCAGTGTCTGCTGTTGCTATGCAGATCGGAAGAACGATGGGTAGGGCAGTAGCGCCTGCTACCTGCTGCTGTCGCTGCTGTCCGTTGTTTGTTGTTGTTCGGCGAGGGAAAAGAACATCACTCACTGTTGCTGCTGTGCTTTTCGCCAGCTGCACGGCGAAGGCAGCACAGGCTGCTGTGTTTTTCTGCTCGGTAAAACAGCAGCCGCTGTTGCTGTTTCTTCTACCTGCTGCTGCTTCTAAACACCGGCTACTTCCTCCGTCCACCCAGGTGCAGCTACTGCTGCTGATATGGCGGAGAAGACAGGGAACGYAAGCCTGAGGCTTGCTGTTGCTGCTGTGGCTTTACGGTCGAATAGAAGCTCGATTCGAGGGCTTCTTAAATCCTTCCTTCTTCTTCACTAACCCTTTTCTTCCCTTTTTGATTCCCCTTTGATAAAATGAAAGATTCCGGACGGTAAAGTAGGAAAGGAAGTCTTCCCAAGAGAGGGGATAACCATAGGTGTTACAATTCTCACCAGCTACCCCCCCCTCATCTTCCTATATTACTCTTTTATTTTCTCCCTCCTTTTTTATTACAAGCAAGTACATATAACTAAAGTAAAATAGTTAGAAAGGAACTAGGTGTTACACCTTGATCGCAGAATTTATGGAAGTAAACTCCTTCAGAGCCTCTGTTAGAGGTGCAAGAGCCTCTGTCGCCGGTTGGGAGGAGAGTAAGCTTTTCAACTCATCAACCTCTAGAATACCACTGTGGTGAAGGTTTGTAACTCCTCCTTCATCACATAGGTATTCGGGGAACCTAGATCACCAACACATGGTGATCTAGTAGCCTTGGAGTGTAAGGCACCTCAGTGACTGGTTTGTCGATGTCAGCTCGGGGACTTCCACCGGATCCTCGAACATCTCCAATTGGAGAGCCTACCACTGTTCAGTCGATGTCATGCCTAGTAGGTTCAGAGCCTAACTCGGCAGATGGATCGAGTGGAGACTTTGGGCGTTCTAGACCCGTAGTCTCTGTGAATCTCTCGTATGCCTCTGAAGCATAACTTGGTTGTTCACTCAAGTGTGGAGGGGCAACGAATGCCTCTTTGGGTTGTGACGAGTCCTTGGGTGAATGGACTCTTATTGTAAAACCAACATCCTTTTGAGAAGATGTTGGAGTAGATTGAGGTTCCCGGACTGTGCATTCGACAAAGGACGAAAAAATGTCCTCTGCGAGGTTTGCTGGTTTAGGGCTCAGCGTGTGCACGTTTTTTTCAATAGGGGTTCCCTCTATAACAGGGTCCCTAGAAATGTGGGTTGCACTAGGAGGGGGCTTGGGTGTTTGCCTTCGGCATATTTTTCTCCCTCATCTAACTCCAATTCTTCTTTTTCGTCGTCTAGTACGACTTCTGTCCCCAAGTCTACCACCTCTGTGGGCGTTGTAAACCCTTGTTGGAGGTCGAAGATTACATCATGAATTTGCTTTATTGGGGACTCTTCTTGAACAGTCTTGAACAACCTTCTGCGCTCAGGAGCAGCCTCTGCTGGGCTTTCTTGGATTGCAGCCTCTGTGACCTCAACCTCTGTGGGTTGGGCCTTCTTTGATTTCTTCTTTTTCGGCTTTTGCAGAGGACTGCTTGGACCCTCTTCTTCTGCGGGTCTTTTCTTCCCTTTCTTTTTCTCAGAAGAGTCGACATTCTTCTGAGTCTTCTTTGTCTTCTTTTGTTTTTATGGGGAACTTACTACCTTTGGTCTGTCCTCACTCATCTCCCTAGCCTTTGCTGGCTCCTCCCTTCTTCCATAAACCCTCATTTTTTGCACTCTCTCTCCTATGGGGATACCTGTGCATGGAGGGGTTTCAGGGAACGGCTCTGGCCGCCTGTATCCACGTCTATATGCTTTCCTATCTCCTCTGCTAGGGTATTTGAGCAAGGCTTTTGATAGTGGCCTTGGGCTTTTGTACCCTAGCTCATTCTTTGTGGGGTGGAACTCTTTCATTGGATACAATCGTGCGTTTGGCTCTGCAGAGGGCAGCTTTTCTGCTATCATATCTCCAAAGACTAAGCCAAAGAACCTCTGTAGGATTAAGTTTGGATGGTTGAGGTCCTCTTTGTCTTTCTTTTGTGCCTTCACCTTTGACTTCTCACCCCTTTGAGTAGCACACTTCTTTTTGATCAAGCCCACCATGTCATCGAAGATAAGTTGCTCGTAATCAAGGGGCAGATTGAAGTAGATTCCATATACAATGGAAAGCATGGCATGTGAAGCTTGGTCATGGCTGCCGACCTTCCCTGTTAGACATCAATTTATTATCGAGAACAGAGTGTTCTAAATTGGGGGAAGGCCTTCCTTTTAAATTCAGTCCTTTTAACGATTTTTGTCTTTGCTGTGTAGGAAAGAAATTCAAGGAACTCCATTAATTCGACGTCTGTAGAAGATGGAGCGAAGGAATCCAAATTCAGATTTTCCAAGGAAGGTAGATGCAGGGCTGTACGCAGGGTATTCACATTTAATTCCATTGGAACAAGCGATTTGACAGTTGGGTGTGAAGCATAACCTACTTTGCTTAATCCAGAATTATCCAGGGTAGTAATATATGAACTTAGCAAAAATTGGGTAATATAGGTTTTTGGGGTAGGTTTAGTTGATGTGAGAGCGTAAAATAAAGGATGATTGCGAAGGATTTCAATAAGAGGATATGTGAATTCAGGGAAGCCAGAAGGTGAGGGAGCGAAATAATAGTTATTGGGTTTCTTTACAAGTACCACTCTCTCATATCGATTTTGAAGGAACGATAGGGCATGAGAAGTGAGTGCCTATGATTGATTTACTTCGTTGTCGCTAGGGTTGTGTTCCGATTGAGCGGAGGCGGATGAACTTGAAGACATTGTTGCAGGTTTTGAAAAGCTTGAAAATTTGCAGGTTGGAGATTTTAGAGAAGTGAAGGGGTTTATGTTGGGGGGAAGGGTATTTATAGTGAGGGATTTTGAATGGGAACCGTTTATTTGTCTATAAAGCGTGATGAGTGGCTTTTGGGATAGACGAATCAAAAATATGACACGCGGTGTTGGGAAGACGCATGATTGATGACGTGCGCCCGCGTTTCTGACATGCGTGTGATCAACTTTAACCTTTATCCACATAACCACGCACCATATCAATAATAGAAAACTATATAAAAGAGTTATCTCAGAGGCCTAAGGGTAACAGAGACTCTATGATCTGTGCGGGGCCTTTTAACATGTTACACCTTTATTTACCTAAACGGTTTGAAAATCTTCAGAGAGATGAGTACTTGCTCCGTTCTGTCCCATAGAGCCTCTGATAGAAGCGCCAGAGGTTCTGATGAGTTGACCTCTGAGATCAAGATACTTCAAAAGTTTTGGCACCTTTTGAGGTTTTGATTTTCAATTCAAAAACTCCCCCTCAAGCCTTGCAAGTCTCTGCCAGGAAAACCTGCTAACTAAGAAACAAGTGAAGGTTAATCAAGAAATAAAACTATATACAAAAAGAGATTATTCAAAGAAAAAACTTTATACAAAAATAAATAAACTAAAATAAAACATACAATAGAACCTTCTTCTTTCTTTAGGTATGATGACAGAAGCTCTTGGGTGCCAGATGTGTCTCGAGCATCCTGAGTCCACGACCCAAGTAGACACATGCTGCTTCTTCTGCATTTAGAGAATGTTTAATTTGGGTACCCACTTCTAATTGGGTCCCCACTTCTAATTGGGTCCCTTAACATTAGCTTGTTTAAAGTATGCCATAGCCTCTTTTGGTTTGGTCTTATTGTTCTTTGAAGAAGAATTGACAAGTTGTCTTTTGTTCACCCCAGATTCATGGTTCTTAGGGTGAGAGACTAAACAGGAAGAATGATGAATATGATTAGATAAAGATGCATGATATTGAAACATCCACAAAAGGTAACATTGCAAGAAGCTTTCTTGAATTTTTCATTAAAATCATCAAAGAGGGGTACATAATTTTTATTTTTAGAGCCCTTCTTAGGTATTGGCTTCTTTTTACAAGACTCCTTCCCTATTCTAGGCTCCTTTTTTAAATCCTTTTTAAAACCCTTCTGTATGGATCCCCTCTTTGGTTTTCCTACATTAACAGAGACAGAAGCA
>NW_020201783.1:40638-42907 GCF_001531365.2 Cynara cardunculus var. scolymus
TTTCTTTTCTCAAGATCAATATTAGTTTCTACAACTTGTGTAGGACTTTCTTCATGATCTGAGGCATATTCATGCTCAGAAGTATCATTTTCAGAGAGCTCTGTGACAAAAACCTTTTTATGAAGAGACTCATTTTTAGAAGGCTCTGTGATGTGTTTTGGAAAAAATTCAAGAGCCTCTGAGGATAACTTTCTCTCAAGAGGATAAATGGTACACACAAAAGTACAGTCTTTTTGGGTCTCTGGTTGTCCAAACTTGAAAATTCCTATCTGACTCTGTCTCATAAATCTCCTTGGAATGGAATCATTCTTTTCAGAAGGTGAGAAAGAGTTAATATAGTCTTCAAAAGCAACATTTTCCATTGTTAAACAAGTTTTTGTGTCTGGAGCAACCAACAACCTTCTTCTTTTGAAAATGGACTTAGCGTTAGGAATGTTACTTTTAAGATTCTTTGAGGATCTACAGGTACTCTCAAGAGTTTTGTTGGATTTAAAACCAGGTTTGTTGTCAAATGCTGAGAAACCCGGACCTCTTCTGCCCATATTAACTTTTATCTTTTTATAAACATTTTGAGCCTCTTGAAACTTTTTAATTTTGAGCTCTCTGTCAAGAACATCTTGGTGCAAAAATTCTCTTTCTTTTTGGAAAAATTATTTGACAAAAGTAACATTGCATTTCTCATGCTCTAACTTCCTTAACTCATCGAGCTTGTTTTTTAATTCCTTTTGAATTTCGGCAAACTTTTCTATTGAAGATTTTTCCAAGTTCACAAAGTTTGTTTGTGCCTCTTCGAACATTTTAAAAAATCTGTTTCTTTCCTCTGTGAGAAGAATGACTWCTTTTTCACAAAGAGAAAGTTTTTCTTTAAGCTTGTAATGTTCCAAATGACATGAATCAATTGATTTAGAAGAGTAAGAAGTGGAAACCTCTTGGTCATTTGAGTAAGAGGAGTCTGAGTCAATATTTGCCATTCCATAGAAGATCTCGTCCTCTGTGTCCGTCAGAGGTTCACCCTCCTTAGCCTTAAAGCTATGATATTCATCAATACAAATGGCTCTGTTGTTCTCAAGAGTCTTCTTCCCTTCTTCAATCTGTTTCTCCAATTCTGCCCAAATGTCCATAGACAGATGGCAGTGATCAATACATTTGAAGATCTCATGTGGTATAGCCATGATCAACATCCCTTTGCATTTGCTTTCCAATTCAACTAATACCTTTTCTTCATCGTTCCAGTTTGCGATTGGTTTGGGCTCATAATGCTCAAGAACTTCAGGGTTTGTACCAGTAGCTGGAACTCTTGGAATGAAATTCATTGGCACATATGGAGGATTGTAGAGAAATTCACAACTTCTAGGGTGAATTCCCACCAGAAAGTTGATCATGCACACTTTCCATTGCGGATATTCCTCACAGATAAGCGTGGGAAGCTTTGATTGAGATCCAATACTCATGAACGAGTTAATAACCAAGTTCGCCATTGAAATTTGAATGAAACAGGGTAAACTGAAGAAAACTGATGTTCTAGAAAATGCAGATTAATACAAAAAACAGAATTAATCGAATAAGAATTCAATTCCTGCTTTGATACCAATTGTTTGATCTTAAATTTAGCTTCGAGTATTGTAATCGTCTAATTTTTCAATTGAATTGAATTGAAAAACCTTTGAAGCAATTCTCCTGTGTTCATCTTCTTTCTCATCTTGACTGTGTGTTCTTGGTATTTTTACTCTGTTCTGTTCTTATTATTGTTTCCGCTGCACTTTATTCGTCTTAGAGTTCATTCAGAGTCTTAGATCAATATCAAAGCTGAATTTAAGATCCAACAACGTCTCTTATAAGATAATCATTTTCGGTGATAATACACTCGTTTGTATTCAAATATTGTTTTTCTGATATTTTTTCTTTGACTGATATACATTCATTTTTTTATCAGAATCTGTAAACTCGTTCTTACAGATCTTCATTCATTTCTCTCATATATACTGAATAATCGGATCGTTGTCGCATCATTCTTTCGTTAATTGTGCTTAAAGCCAAATTACTTGATCAATCTTTTATCTGATCATTGTGCTTTAAATAAATAATATTTTGATCAACCATTGTGATCAATTGAGCATACTATTTTAGGAGGGACTAAGTGCTTATCAGAATTACCTCTATGGAATGTCAAAACTGACAGACCTACAAAAGAGGACAACCATATCTAAGTGAGTTTAAATACAAAAGGGTTTGTATGTTGAGACTAAAATGAAAAAGAGAGGGGTAGTTG
>NW_020201783.1:44157-46543 GCF_001531365.2 Cynara cardunculus var. scolymus
AAGTCTGAATACAAAGGGGGAGAATGTTAGGACTGAAAATCAGTATTAAATTGTATTCTTCTTGAAAGTTAAATATTGTCTATAATTGTAAAAGTCATCGTGTTTGACTTTTCTTATAAGAGTTTGACTTTGACCTTGTTTAGTAGTTTGACCCTATAAATAGGGTATTTGTCTTGTAATTGAAAGAGAAGAGAGGAGCTTTATTGTAAATCTGAGATTACGTAATAAAAGGGTTTGACCAAAGCTATTTATTGTTGACTATTTCTCTCAAAGTTCATCATATGTGTTCTTGAAGATATATCTTAGATCTGCCATGATTATGAAATTTTATGAAGATTGATCACTAAAAGGGACTCACAAAACAATACACAAGTATAGGCGGTTATATGTTGAATTATTATTATTATATATATTTCAACCACAAAACTTCATGGTTAAGAAAGAATGATTTTAAATCATTATCTTCCACCGCCTATGAATTTTATATTAAAAAGACTTCACCGCCTTGTTGAAATCATATATATATATATATATATATATATAAAGAAGAAAAATTTACGATCTTATCTTATCATTTTTAGAAAAAGAAACTTGCTTTGAGAAAGAGAAGAGTTTTGAGCTGGTGAAGAACATTTCTTGAGGAAAATTGTTGTTTAAAGATTTTGCTAATTACGGCTTGATAACCTGCAAGATCTATAATTTCAAGGTGAGTTTTTATTAAACATTTTATTATAACCGTAGGTTTGTAATCTGCTATTTGATCCTATAATTTAGTAGTTACAAATGATTGAGGTTTGGAAAGAATCTGGTAAAACTGTTTTAAATAGTTTTAAAAGAACATGTTTTGTGAATTGGAAGTTTGTATCTGTTTTGAAAAGATTAAGCAGAAACTGCGTTTGAGGAAACAGTTTTGGATTTGGTACCCCGTTTTGAGGATTTAAGCAAAAACAGATGATTTGAGAAATCATATGTAAAATAGATTGTTCTTGTAGTTTGAAGGGTTTGAATATAAACCTGTGTTGAGATTATAATTTGATGAAAAATATGAACGAGGTTCACTCTGACAGAAAGGTCTGCAGCCTATCATTGGATGAAATAGTTCATATGAATTTCAGGGGAAATAAGGATGGTYGTTGTGTGTGATGGATAGCTATTGCTATAAACAGGGGAAGTTATGGATATAATAAGGATGGTCGTTGTGTGTGCATGTACATGGTATAACACTTGCTATTATATCTATTAAGATTACAACAGATTGGAGTTATCTCTTTTTAGTGATTTGAGGATTTAGAGATGTTGTTCTTATTGTAAATAATAGTATTGATATTATGGTTACGAGAAAATATGGCCTATGGTCATTAATTTTGATTGAAAATATTTTGGAACAGAAGGTACATTTTATGAGGAACCAGAGGAGCTCTGGTTGGTCCTCACTATCGAACTAGAGGGTTCTTGTTATTAATTTGAGGAATATGCAAGTTTTTACTAAAGGTATTTCTTGAACCGGAGGCTCTGTATCTATTGATAAAGAGCTTCTGTGTCAAAATCATATTTTAAAAAGTTTTAAGTAAAAGGATTTTATACTTGGTATTTTCTACTAAAAACATACCAGAGGGCTCTGGTCGACTCACACGTTGAACCAGAGGCTCTGTTTGGTTATAATTGTTGAACTAGAAGCTCTGGTAAGTACAACCAGAGGCTCTGGTCGAGTAAGAATTCTGTATCACTATTCTTTTTATGAAAAAAGGTTTTTTTTATTGAAAGCTTAGCTAAAGAACATTAAAATAAATTATATATGAGCCAGAACTTTGGATAGTACAACCAGAGGCTCTAGTCGGGGAACCAGAAGCTCTGGTAGAAGAACCAGAGGGGTTTTGGTCGTGATTAGTAAAATATTTCTAAGTATGGTTCTTGGAACCAGAGGCCCTATGGAATTAAACAAAATGTGATTCTATCTTCTGATTTTAATGGTATATTTCAAATAAATGTTTTGGTGACATACACCCTGCATTACATAAAAGAGAATCTCACTAGACATTCATGTCTAACCCTCATTTTGTGTTTTCAAAAATATGTGTGCAGGTATTGATAATAAGGGAAAGAGTATTAWGTGAACTACTTCCCTATGTGCTTTGTTATGTTTTGATGCTTGGATGCTAGGATACAAGAGCATGTATTTTTGGAATTTTTGAACTATGTATTGTACATTATAGACTCTTGTATTATGGACCTATGTGGGGGAAAACATGTATTCTATGTATAAAATATGTGTTATATGCAATGTATGGATTTGGGGGTGTAACACTAACGGGACCAACAAGTAGTATCAAAGCAGTGTTTTACCTTTTCTAGTTGTTTGGTTGTTTTTCTGCCTTATATTATCTTC
>NW_020201783.1:46900-47993 GCF_001531365.2 Cynara cardunculus var. scolymus
AAATCCATGTGGGACACTCTATGTGTTCAATATGAAGGAACCTCTCAAGTTCAAGAATCAAGGAAGATTAACTTAGTAAGGGAGTATGAAAGCTTTCTCTGTGGAAAAACTGAGACACTGTCTAAAGTACATCAAGTTTTAGTTGTCTTCTTATTGATCTTAGACTGTAGGTAGGGAATATTCTAATTCTGAAACTTTAACTAAGTTTCTAGAATGTCTCCCTGAATCTTGGGACACTTATTCCATGTGTCTTTAAGTTGTTCAATGACATGTCATCTCTCTCTCTTTCTACTCTTTACAGATCTTGCTTAATCATAAGCAATCTCGTCAGCTGAAAGGGAATCTGATCAAAGATTCCARAGAAATGAAAAGCTCTCCGTTAGCTTTGATCTCTGAAGAAGCTTCAGCTGAAACCCCTTCTTATTCTTCTTCTTTTTTTTCTTCTCTTCCTCCTGTTGTTATTACAGAGTTAGACTCTACTAACTCTGAGGATATATCAGAATCTGATCTTGCAGATTTTGATGAATCCCTGGAGCTTTTGACTAAATCTTTTAGGAGATTTGCCAACAAAAGCAACTTCCGCATATCTCCTTCGCTGACCTTAAAGGAAAAGCCAAAGTCTGATAAAATAGACAAGGCTTCAGCGATCTGCTACAATTGTCACCRCACTGGACAMTTTGCAGGTGAATGTAGATCAAAGAAGACTGMGATGCCATCTTTCTAAACCCCATCCTTCTTCAGGTCCAGGGATGATAAATGCCTGAAGCTAAAGGAAAAGTACAAGAAGATGAAGAATCACCAGCGAAAGGCCAAGGGTCTTATCCCTGAAGAGCATAATTGGGCTGATTCATTTGATGAATCATCATCTGATGAGAAAGATGCAGCCTATCTCTACTTAATGGCCATGGATGTCAAAGAAGAAGCTTCAGAGACATCTACTTCAAATGATCCATCATCTTCTTCTCCTACTCAGGCATGTATCCTGAATGAACCCTCTTCTTCATCTTCTAGCCTTTCTGCAATACACACGTTGACGGTGGATCTTTACAATGCCCTTGATAGGATCGATTAACTCAGTTTTGGATATTAATCA
>NW_020201783.1:48809-50502 GCF_001531365.2 Cynara cardunculus var. scolymus
TCTCCGCCTAAGTATGAAAAAGTAAAATTGSAAATTTAAAAGCAAGAAATGACTTAATTGAAAGAAAATACAAGAGGAGATAAAAGTTCATCCTCTGAAGAGAATTACAAAATGAAAGGAATTACAAAACTGAATTACATAGGCCAAAAACTGGTACAGAAGGTTTATTCAACAACAGATTCTGGAAAATCATCTACTGCATATAACATATCAGCCTTGATCGTTCTGTAGACGTTGAAGATCCATTCTCTGAAGTTGATTTGCATCTTGATTGCCTCCAAGAAGCAAGACACTTCGCTCATCCTTAGATGGCCTCTTTCCACCTTTGTCGCCGCTCTCTTGAAGTTCCATTCAACCGTCTCTGTAGAGTACTTATGAGATTCTGTTGGATCATAGAACCTTAGGATTTCATCCTTATCCAAGTACACAAACCCAAAGGCAGGGTTGTGAAGAATGGAGTTTGGATGATACCTAAGTATCTAACCAGGCCTGCTGTATGGAGGGGAGATCTTTAGATCTTTTTGGACCAACCTTACTGCGAGCTCTAAGTCCTTCTGGCTGTAATACCTTACTTGTGTGCGCATGACTTCAATCAGCCTTCTGAGCGATATTGAGTAGCTTGACCTCCTCTCCATGTAGATGTTGAGAATTTTGTGCATGTAGATAACATSAAACACACAGAGGTTATGGAGGTCAGCGTCTGTGAAGGTATACAGGTTGCCATCTTCCCTCCTTACTACATACTGAGCATAGAGCACCTTCTTCTTTAGCAGAGTCCTTGGAGAAATCGTGTAAGGAAGTGACCATGTGCTCTGAGAAAGACTTGCTCACGAGGCCTTGTTAGCTTTGAGAACTCGAATTTGGCGGTGGCAGAAGGGATCCCTGTAAGTTTTGGATCGTAGGGAGGCTCTGTGTCTACTGYAGAATACCTCCACACTAGAATTTCTTCTATAGTAGAAGCGGGCTCTGTTCTAACTTTTKCCATTGGAATCTTGTTCATTGATTCAAAAATTTCAGACACCCTTCCTGCCGTGGTGGACTCTAGCATCTTGGGTTCCTCTTCTTCCAGAATTGGCCTATGGGTTGATCCCTCTACAAGGATGGGTTTGACGGTTCCTTACAGAGCGTCAAACATACCCGTGGACGTTTCTTGGACTAGTGGGAATTGTGATGAAGGACATTCTCCTACTCTGTGAGGGATGGGGCCTCTGCCCTTCTTGGCTTGAGCCTCTGCCAGGGATGCCTTTAAAGCTTCAAGGAGCGATGGGTCGTCTCTGTAATCTTCTTCGTTTATTGGCTGTGGAGTCTCTGTACTAGACGACGACCTCTTCTGTGGTGACTCTACAATGTTGCCTTTACCTTTGCCTTTAGGCTCTGGTGCATTTTCCTTGCCTTTTGAGAACAAGGCAGCTGTAGAGTCCACGATCTTGACGTCTCTGGCAGGAGTCTTCAGAGGCCATTTGTTCAATTGCTGCCAAGTGTAAATAGGCTTCTGTGTTTTAGAGACCGAGCGATGAGAATTACTTTGCTTTCGGAACACTTTCTTTCCTTTCTCAAGATCAATAGTAGTTTCTACAACTTGTGTAGGACTAACATCAAAATCTGAGGCATTTTCATGCTTAGACGTGGCTTTTTCAAAGAGCTCTGTGTTAAAAACCTTTTTAAGAAGAGACTCATTTGCAGAAGGCTCTGT